>NW_008600767.1:0-10213 GCF_000691845.1 Merops nubicus
TGACTTTAGGCCCAGGCTGGGGTGTTGAGCATCAGCACAGAATGTTCTTGTACTGTTAGAGCATTGCTTGTAATCACACAGCACAGGAATTCAGTGGCTATCTTCAAGGAGGAGGACCATTACTAACCTCATCTGAGTAACCTCACCAGCCCTCTGAAGACTTAGATTGTCAAGCTTTCAACTCTCTAGTCTTTGTGCTGGTCCTGTGTGTTTATTTTGCTAACTGTATCTTGAACAGAATAATAAGAAAAATCCTGATGGGAAGGTTTTGAAGCATTTTCCATGGTGCCAGGGTACTACTGTACTACCCTGTAGCTGCTAAGCTCCACACATCTCACATGCAATTCTCAGAAGTGTGTGCTGATTTTTAGGTGTCCATGAAATAACCTTGAGTGAACTTGAGAGGTTGGTTGATGTTTGCTAAAAGAAAGGCCACTCTACTTCTACCTGTGGTGTGCCTAAAATGCATTTCAAAATGAACCGAACACAGAGTAGTGACACTCAGAACACCCAGGAGTTCACTTATGCTAATAACCACACAGCAACACAGGAGTAAGTATTTCTGTGAGGTCAAGAGACTTTGAGAATAGAGGAAAATAACTACACAAGGCATTGTCCCCAGTGATAAATTCCTACTTTATAAAGTGTTCTCAGTGTGACTCAGCACAGGCAGATGCACCTGAGAAGTTGTCTGATGTCCTGTTCTTATCAAGTTGTTAATATTTATGATGATGATGATGTGACCCGATAAGCGCTGATGTTGTAGTCCAATATATTGCTTTTGCTGCTCTGGGTGTGTCTGTTGCCCTTCATGTTTTGTGCTAATCTCATTAACTACATCTTACAATATCTGAGCTGTTACCTGTGTTAGCAACAGGCGTGAGCTGCTCTTGACAGTGGGCGCAGGGAGAAGCCTGGGCAGCCACTGACAAATGCTCCTCATTAGCAGAGATCTGTAAATCTTTGCCTAGCAGGGAGTGTTGTATCACTCAATTACAAGCTGTGAAAATGCACTTTCTGGGAGCATAAACATATAAGTCTTTTTTTAAAATTGCAGTCCTGTGCTTTAGGCAGAGTGTGCCATGATAATCTGGGTTGGTTCCTTCCCAGATTTCTGGTGGGGTTTTAGTAAGATGCCTAAAATTTGACTGTGATGTCAGTGGGTCACAGGAAATGTTGAATGTAGACAGTACCAAGAATGTGAGCTGAGGTTGGGTGTGAGGAAGGTCTGATGTTGATTTTCATTTACATTGCCCAGATCAGTTACAGTTCTCCTGGAGAGAAAGCTCACATTTTGGGGGTGGAATGGGAAGGAAAGGGTCTGTCTGCTCATTTTCCTTAATTCTTCTCCATAATGGAAAAATACTTGAGATGAGTTTCCTATATTCTCCTCCTGGGAAATAAACAAACCTTTTGCCAGAAAAAGTTCAGCCCCATTGACTCTGGGCAGTTTATATATAGAAATTATGCCAAGAACCACCGGTTAAGAAGCCCCCTCTGTAGCAGAGGTCAGGTTAAATGCAAGTGGGCCCCTTTGTCCCAACAGCTGAGTCCTCTTCCTGCCCTGGTGAGAACTGACCATGGGCATGCCAGATACAACACTGCTGTGTTTGGCTGGTGGAGGGTTGGACATCTGGAGCCAGGGCTGTCTGCCCTGTGGTTTCTCTATCACCTTGTGATCGTTGTGAATCCAAACAGGAACAGGTAATAACTCAAACCATCTCTCCTGTTATCTGGAGTTGTCACCTCTGGGGAAGGACTAAGTCTTGGAGGGCTTGGGAAAGTGATCCTGAAGGTCAAGGGGAGACGTGCTTGGGCTCCTCGGTGCAGATGAAGTGATAATGGACTCTGTAGGAGGAGGGGGAGAACCATTTGAGGCTTTTATTATCCCTGAAGCCGTGAATCATCCCAAATGCTAATCCTCCAGCACTCAGTCAGCAGATCTGGGCTGCTGCATGCCAGCTTGCACTGTCTGCAGGCATCCGGTGTGCAAGGAGCTGTGCCCTTTTTCTCCCAGGTCTTTTACGTTTTTCTAGGATTGTTTCATGCTTTCTTACAATTGTGCAGGAAAAAAATAAAACCCTCGTGGATTCTCAGAGACTTTCAGGACTTGCAAGTCCTTTTTGGTGGAATCCCTGCAGCTGCAGATGGATGGGATGGTGTGTCTGAACCTCGGGGTGTGAGGTTGGATCCCTTCAGGAAAACAAGTCCTAAGGGCCAGCTTTGTTTTGTAAAAGCTATTTCTCTGCTCTTGTGAGAAGTTGGATGGGTTTGTAGCTTGGCAGAAGAACAGAGGAGGACCATCTCTGCTGTAAATTGTCACAGCTCCGTGGACTCTGCCTGCTAAAGAACTGCACCAGGGCCTGTGGTTCTGGGTCAGTGCTGGAGGGATGTGCCCTGCCTCATGGCACAGATGGGATTGCAGCCCTTTGGTCGCTGTATGTCCCAGCTCAGAGCCCACAGACCTTGGCTGGGAGTGGACGTGCTGCCTGCCTGGCGTTGGGTTTCAATTCAGTGGTAGAAATTTCCACATCGATGAGCTGCTACTCCTCCCTCAGGCTTAACTAGTGCCCTTGTTTTGTCACTTGATGAAGATAAAGCTGCTAATAATCCAGGTCCAGAGCTGAGGGGCCCAAAAAGCATGTGTGAAGGCGAGTAGCCCTGCTGGAAGCCATGGCTTGTGCAAAAGGTGGCATTTCAGAGCGTGGCAGGATGCAGCTGCCGGGACTTGTGGCACTTCTGCGGAGTCTCAGCGATGGGGAGGCTACTGGCCCTGTACTGGCTGGCAGAGGCGACCTTGGGAGCCCTCCCCCTGGCTGTGGTGGTGGCATTTGGGGAGGCACCTGTCCCCCCTGCCTGTCTGACTCTGCCAGAGCTCAGCTCTCACCTCCTGGTGTCGGTCTCCTTTGTGCTTCAGCCCTCACTTGGGCGTTTTGTTGGTCTCTGGCAACGAGGTTTCTAAACAGGGGTTTAGAGACAAGCCATTAAACCTCTTGTTATGAATATTGTGGGTTTAGATTCTATATTTAGAGGAACAACCCTTTCATTAGGTAAAAAAGAGCTGTTTTGTTACTGCTTCCTTCCAAAACCTCTCCAGCTTCACTGCATTTCCCTGCCAACTCTGACCGCTGCGACAACCCTTGCAGTTATCAGTCAAGCTTAAAAATAGGAGGAAATTTTTATTGTAATAATTATTCTGTGAGTCTATGATTAAAGTTGGAAGGGACCTCAGGAGGTTGTCTGGCTGAACCTCCTGCTCTGAGAGGAGTCAGCTGCGAGATCAGGCCAGGTTGCTCAGGGCTTGGTTTTTTGTTTTATTACATATATATATATTTTTTAATTTTTTTTCTTTGCTCTGGTCTGAGGCCTCAGGAGGGTGTTCTCTGTGTTTCCATGTGTCCCTACAATCCCCTGGTAATCTACCTTCTTTCTCACTGCAAGCCGAGATCTCCTGCATCCTTTTGATCCCATCAAAATGGGCTTGTGAGGGGTGAATAAAACCCTCTCAACTTCGGTGAGCGGTGGAAGGAGAGATCCTGATTTTCTCCCCAGCTGTCCCCATTTGTGGCACTTGGGTGCTGGCCAGCCTGCACAGAAAAGTGCATATTCCTGGCAGAAGAGCACCAGCCCAGCAAAGCTCAGCAACAACAGCTCCTCGATGCTAATTGACCCCCTTCTTGGCAACTTCATCAAAGACCTTGAAGAATAAATAGGCTGTTGATTGAACTGTTTCCTCGTCCCCAGAGGTGGTCCCTCTTAGTCAGCCTTGAGGCACATTGTTAGGGCTGGGGAAAAAGTTTGCAGAGCCATTAGCCCGTGCTCACCCAGAAACAAAAAGCTTTCAGTTACTGCACCTTCCATGTGACTTCTGTCCCATGAGGTGGAAATGTGGTTGGAGTTTGCTGCCTGCTTTGCCTGCAGAGGTTGATCCGTGGTGCCCACGGAGCAGTTTCTGTGCCCTCATCCACTCTCCTGTAGCACAGGGTGCTTGCTCTGAGGGAAGAGGGGGAACTGCAGCTCAGGTGAAATCTCTAAAGGTGGAATCCGATGAAAACGGGTTGGGAGGAGGAAAACGCCTTCAAGGAAAGCTCGGACGCAGAAGTCGAGGTGATGCTGGGGGACGTGTCTGATGGGTTCCTCACAGAGGAAAGTCGTGTTGGTGCTTGTTGGCGCTGCTGCCAGGGCACGCAGGAATCCTGCAGAAATGAGGCGTGCAGGTCTCAGCTGATGAATTAATGGAGCATATAAGGAGAAGATTTTAACCGTTTTACTGGTGCCTGTAAATAGGCTTTTCAGTATTCTGCTGGGGTCACAAATTTGTGACAAATTGCATTCTTATACTTCAGCTCCTCTTATTTCGTTCCAGGCTGGGCCTGGAGTCCAAAATATTTGAACTTTCTGTAGGAAAAGCTATTTTCAATGAAAATATTTTAAAGTATATGAGCTGAAACCCCTTGTTTTGAATCAGATCTTTGTTAAACTCGGAGATTTGACAAATACCATGCTGCTTCATGGAATGTATTGTCTAGAGGTAGGATTTAGGTCAGGGTAAGCAGAAATCATCACTACAAGCCTGATTTGGGGGCAGAGGTTTTCCTTCTGCAGGTGTTTCAGGGCTCATTCTGCACTCAGCAAATAGAATTGAGTATGTGCAAAGTAAATCTCAATAGGGTGCTCCTGGTGGCCCGAGGCTCACTGTCTGTATAACGACTTATAACATGAGTCAGTGGGACACCAGGTACCTCACTGTCATGTGAGAGGGCCTCTAGAGTTACGTGGCTGTGACAGTCTGATATGGGGCAATGCACCATGGTCCTGGGTAGCAGGTACAGCCCTTTCCTCCTTCTGAAGTTAATGATTGTCTGTGGTGCACTGGCAGTGACTCTGTGCCATTTTTGGGTTTCAGTGATGAAAACACGAGAAGAGACTTGAAGACACTGCCTGTCTTTCCTACCAAGACACTGCAGGAGCATCCATCACTCGCTTACTGGTGAGCTATTTAATTAAAAATGTAAATTATTGCTGTGAATGGTAATGCAAGAGCACTTTCAAATAGTTTTGCAAACTCTTTAAAAAAGTTTCCAGCCTGTATGATAGAAGACTGGAAGTTAATAGCTCATTTTCAAGCATTTCCAGTTTTTAGAAGGTTATAAATTATGCAAGATCCAATGCAAATCCCTCACTGAAAGTTCAGTCAAATTAAATTGCTGGATCAGAAACTGCTTGATGGGAATATGCAGGGACCACGTGTTAGAACTGAAATCTGCACCCGAGCCAAGCCTGGGTTTGCAAAGAGCACCTTGTTCTTCAGCTGCCAGGCAGTAGAGCCTCTGTGGTGGATTGACCTTGGCTGGCTGCCAGATGCCCACCCAGCTGCTCTCCTCAACAGCACATGGGGAAGAACATAAGCTAGAAAAGCTGGAAATGGAAGGGCAGGTCCAGTTTTGTGGCTTGAATCTGCTGTAGAGGAACACAACATTTGGGATGAATCAACAGTATTGTTTCCTTGGAATTGGTGCCTTTTGTGTGAGTTTGGCTCCCTGATGTGTTTCATTCTTTTAGGCTTGATGTGTACCTGATGAGTTTTCAAGTATCCCAGTACTTGCTTATGATTTTTTTTTTTTCAGAATGAATACTGCTGCCTTTTTCTTTGCCTTTTTCTAAATGTATCTTCAATTTCCTATCCTGCTAAAACAAACTTTTTAAGTATACAACAGGAAAAAAGCAAAAAGGTCATAGGTAAAAAAAAAACATACAGATTTGTCAGCAATAAAACATCAGGGAAAAAATATACCTTGGCATGAAAACACTTCTGGTTTAGTTTGTTCTGTCTTACATGTGGAGCATTACCCATCCTTTGAAGTTTTGGTGGTGAGAAGATGAAAATGAATGTGCACAATTGGTACCATTATTGTGCAGCAGCATCTGCAGCAGAGCAGGCTGATCCGAAACGATGCCTTAATTAGCCTGGAGGAGGCATGGGATGGTGGGGATCAGCCAGCCAGCTCCACGCTGCTTAACGAAGGGTGGGAAAGAAGTCAGGAAGAAACAGACTGTAAACCAGGGCAAGAAATGTACAGAGGGACACTTCTCTGCATGCTGAGCAGGCGTCTGAATTTCGACAGATGCCTTCACACGTGAAAAAAAGCCACTGAGCCTCTAAATTGGGTTTTGTGCTTGTTTTGCAGCGAGGACAGAGTAATTGAGCATTACACACAAATTAAAGGTCTGACCAGAGGACAAGCCATTGTTCAGTGAGTATGACACTTGTTAACTTGTGAAGAGATTTTTGCTTTCCTTTCCTTTTTTTTGGGGGGGTTGAGAAGTGGCAGTGCAGGATGTTTTGATCGTTATTGCTGGCAAACTTTACAAACGCGTGTATCTGTTGGACTCTTTTTTTACTGAGTTATATTTCAGAGTTAAATTATTTGAAGCTTCAGGCTCAAAAGTTAAATTGTTTGAAGTTTCACACTTCACAGGCTTGCAGTTAAGGTTGTGTCTTCATTCAGATACCTCAAATATAAAAAATTATTTGGACCTTACTTTATGGGAAGAGTCTTTTCTGTAGCGTGCTTGCTATCGGTTAGTTTTCACACCAGACTCTTATGAGTGAATATTACCTTAGGTCCTCTTAAGAAAACAAATACGTGTTTGTTGGAATGTTCAGAATTTGCCTTTCAAAAGAATGAGGTCTTTCATACAGAGCCTGTGGGATTTTATTTTTAATTTACCATTAATATTGGTGTATTTCCTGCAGGCGAATGCAGGGTGATGTGTTTTGAACCAAGAAGTTTGAGTTGCACAATGTAGACAACTTGTAGTTTTACTCATGTAACTTGGTGCCTGTAACTGTCTCAGTAATTCAGGGGCTTCTTCAATAGGAACAAGGGAAAAAAATTGTCTGTTCAGTGGTTGTCTCAGTTAGCTCATGAAACAGTCATACAATGGCAGAAACACTTTCATTTGGAGCCTATCATAACCAGAGCACCATAATGGAATAATTATAGGTAGGTCTTTACTGCCAGCATTTCCCAAAAGGCTCACATGTTCAGTTCAAAATTTTTACTTTCAGTTCTCTGACCCTCTGATAAGAGGTTGGATGCTTTATTGTATGAGAGACTTTCTCCATTTGCTTTAGGGCCAAAATATCACATCTTTCCCCAAGCCAGGATCCTGAGCTTTTTTTCTGAAAACATGGGCCTTCAATTATTAAGACCTTCAAAATGTTGAAATGATAAATGACATCCTGAATGTATGTATGTGTGGAAAAAAATATGTTAATAGATATTATTCCCTCCAGAGCAAATCATCTGATATGCTATAAATCTGTCTACAGGTACATGAAAGTGGTAGAAGCTTTGCCAACATATGGAGTTCATTACTATGGAGTAAAGGTTAGTAAATGCCCATAGATAATGTGATTGCTTTGCTCATTATGTGTGATTACATTCCTTTAGGAGTAGTTAGATGATTTGGTACCTTTCTGTTGGTATTAAACCCCTGTATTTTTCAACATCTGTAAATTTTCCCCCTTCAGTATTCTTTAAAAAATGTTTCCAGAGAGCAGCAAAGTATTATGTGCTACAGAAGGCAGAAAAGAATCTTTGTAAAACCTTCTGTAATCCTATCAGGACCTAAATTCATATCATCTTAATTAGATGATATGAATTCACTTCTAGATCTGGAGAAGTTAATAGTTTCCCAAGAGACACTTCTAATCAAGATAAGAAAAAAATGCAATGTGGAAAAGACTACTTCTAAGTGGCAGGTGATTAGTGGGTGCATACTTGGAGTGGGGAAATGCTGAGAAATATTTTTGGAGAGTGATGGCAATACACCATTTATTTCCATTTGTAGAGCAGTGCCTGGGCCACAGTGTTTTGTGCAGAAGAGCTCAGCAGAGATGATGTCTCCTTTCTTTGGGTCATGGCCATGACTATGGTACCTGGGAAGCTGATGTTTTGCACTGTTCTCTCCTCCTGTGGCTGTCGGTGCCTGAATTTAATGGATGCAGTCACTGGCCATGGTTTTCTCTGTCCCATATCCTTCCCCCTTCACAATGACTCCTGCAGTGACACCCCCCTCTTTCAGCACTGTTGCTTTTTTGTCCACTTTGCACAACCACCACCTAGGTTCTTGTCTCTACCTGAGAGAGCAGGGAGAGAAAGTGTCAACACTCACTCCAGCAATCCCCTTCACATCAATTTGTTTGCAAAAAGAAATCTGCGTTCTGTACCTACTCGTTCTTGTCACAGAATGAAATGGGCTCTAATCTTGGGATTGTGTAATTCTGAAGTAGCTCTTGGTTGATGTGGACGTCTGTTTTTCAGGACAAACAAGGAATCCCGTGGTGGCTTGGAATAAGTTACAAAGGAATAGGCCAGTACGACTTACAGGACAAAGTCAAGCCCCGAAAAGTAAGTGTTTTGCATCTGCTTTTTTTTTTTTTTCAAGGGGAGGTGGGGTGGTGTTGCATATCAGAATATACTTTTTGAAGCTGTTTCTTATTAGACTAGTGAGCAAAAGACCAAGGGTTGGAGGTAGAAGAAGAATTTTGCTGGCACCGAGGCAGTAAAACTCTCCCTCTTACATAAGTACTGGAAACTCCCTTTGGGAGCTTTGGCTCGAGTGTCATCTTGAGTTTGGTGGTCTCAGGAGAGTCTGGACAGGAATTTTGGCAGCCTCCAGGGCTAACTACAGAAGCAGGAAGCAATGGGCTTTCTGCAAGTCCCAAACAAAAGGCCTCCTACTCCAGCAGTGTTTTCACTTGGCTTTTGTAGCTGATTTTTGTGTGTGAAGCGATAGAAGCTCCGCTGATACCTGTGAGATACGAGGGGGTCTGTGTGGAGCTGCAGGCCTGTTCAGGCAGCTGTGTGTCTCCAGGACAGGGAACTGGGAGGAGGGATTGAGAGTAAATGGCAATTCCTGGAGGTTGTTCTTCTTTTTTTCCACCTCCCTGCTCCCCGGCTCTCCTGCAGGGTGATCTCTGCCAGCGACCTCCCCTGTTGTTCAAGCAGGGCAGAGGGTCTTGTGTTGCCTTGTTGGCTCCCTCAAAGCCTCCGGTGGCAAGCCCCAGCAGGCTCTTCTGCTGGTGGCCTTGGTAACCCTTCATGCAAGCCAGGCACACGGTGTGTTGGGAGGTCGCCCAGTCTTGCAGTCCCATACTGACAGACCCTGTGACAGGACTGAGCCCTGAGAGCCTTTGAAGAGTTATTTAACCCGCTTGCTGGGGGGAAGGAGCCAGGACAGCACATGCAGGAGCCGTGCTGTTGGGCCAAGGGTGTGTGGTTTCTTTCTGGTTGTGTCTTCATTGGAACTTCTAAGCTGTGAGATGGAAACCTGGGGTTTTGCTCTTCTCCTTCCTCTGGAATGATCTGGGCAGGAGTTCACATGAAGTGTGTGTGCTTCCTGCCAGGGAATTTTACATTTGCAAAATGGTATTGTTTAGTGGTGTTTGTGCCAAAAAACACAGCTTAGCAAAACTTCCTTGTAAAGAGTAATTCCCCTTCAAGCTCCCAGCTTGATAGTCTCTGAAAAAAAGAGCAGGCTATGACTTGGTTTCTTTTGGTATGTTTATATACCTGGGTCCCCAAGATTGAACTCATATATCCTTATTTTGCTTTGTTTAGTAAAGCACATAGTTTTGTCCCAGGTGTCTCTTACCATGGCTGTTGTAAATGACAGTGACACAAGAGGAACTCTAGGAAATCAAGTCAATGCAGCCATTGGTCATCAGAGGAGACCATCAGGGAGCTCCTCTTGCTCTTGAGCACTTCCTGTTTTTAGGCAACATCTACAAGGTTTTGTGGTCGGGTCAAACGTGGCTCAGTCTCTAGCCAAGATGTCCAGCTGTGACCAGCAGCACTCCAGGAAGATGCAGCCTGCCTGGCTAGGAGCATTGCTTCGCCAAGCAGTTTCTGTGCTTGTGGGATTTCAGTTTACAACATCAACCAGACAGATTAAGAAAATCTTTTAAGGTCAGCAGGGCCCAGATACCAAGTCACACCCTGCTACAGTTTTTGTTACAAGGCGTTGCCTTTGAACACAGCAGGAGCTGTGTTTAAGAAAAATAAAATTAAAAAAAGGTCACCTCTGCAGTGGAAGTTTTACAATGGAAATGATAATAGTGTCTCTTTTACTGGAGTTATAATTATACAACAGAGGATAGAAATTAAAAGGGAAGGTGTGAGAGAGGAGCCTAAGTGTGTAGGGA
>NW_008600767.1:10244-15812 GCF_000691845.1 Merops nubicus
TTAATGCCAGTAAGCTGATTGAAAAAGTAGGGGTGGATATGGCTGTAGTATCTTTATGGATTTGTGTCTGGTGATACTAGGGGGGACAAAACTTAAGCTGTAGCTTGTCCTCAGTCATGACTAATATGCAAACAGTTTCTTTGTATAAATTGTGTGTCAGAGTTTGAAGTACAAAATGCACTTCTGATGTGATCATGGAAATAATTGGAGTTGGATCACTTTTGGAGGGGAAGCAGATGCTGGGTCTAGAGAGGCACCCAAGTCCAGCCTTGGTTTTGGAGTTAAAATGCTGAAAATCTGCTGTTTATTTCACTGTAGCTGTGGCCTTGCTGCCTATGATGGGGCAGCCAGAAGTTTCCTTTTAACCAGTATTGTTGTTTGTTTGTATTTATGAATGTATCAGAATATATTTCAGAGAGAAGAGTGTATATCTCCCCTGAATCTCCAAGGAGTCAGCAGGCACAGTCCTTTCCAAAGCAGCAGGCAGGAGGGGAGTAGGCATGTAAACTATGCCTTTCTTTTGGAGCTGAGGTGCTAGTTTTGCTGGATTTAGCAGAATTTTCTTGTTTTGCTTTTTGGGATGGAGCCAAACTCACAACTGCCACGTGTTGGTGTTCTCCTGCTGTTTATATTGTGGATCAAAAGTGCTTTTGTGTTTATCCACAGCCATCTGGGAAAGAGCATCCTTATTGTGCTGCACTTCTCCAGTGAGTGATGTTTAAACATATATGCAGCTGATTAAGTCAATAAAAGGGAAAGGCTGAGTCCAAGTTTAATGAAGACCAAGCTGGCCTTTCCAAATTTTAAAGGTACAAGTGATCTCTGGGTGTGCAAACCTCTCTCCTACTGGCTGCAGTGGGAAAGCTGCTGCGTTTCAGGTGGGAGGCTTTGGACAGGAGTTGGTGCCTGTGCTCCAGCTGAACCCACAACAGGGATTTATTCTGCTCCTTGTCTTTTCTGCAGTGCTAATGGCTGCAGTTACACATAGCTGTATCTGCCTAATGTGCTCATCATAGGCATCTGGTAAGAGCCAAGTCCATATTCGGGATAAAAATTTAATAATAATGAAGAATTAATATATTTTAAATTAATTGCACTCATTAATGCAGTGTCAATTAAATTCCAACAAATACAACCCTCCTCAGAAAGTGAAATCTTTTGGCTTTATCTAAGTAGGTCTTTAGGCAAAGAGTTCTAAATGTGAGCCTTGGAGCACCGTGGTTATTCCCAAGATTTTGTTGTTGGATCAACACTGTTGCATGAAGTCCAAGGTTGAGAACTCTTCACAGGAAACAACTTGCACGACAGAGCTGGGTGAAGCAATCTCCAGATGCCTATCTCCCAGGCTTGGCAGCTCCTGAGCATGGGCCATCAATCATTCGTGAGGGGACCGTGTGGCCGTGGAGAGGACGGCGTGTAACCCGGGGCTGGACCTGGAGAACCTGCCGTGGCTGCCTGCCTGTGCAGAGCTGGCTGGGGAGCTTTGAGGCTGGCTAGAACTGTTCTGCTGGTTGACCTGAGATGGTTTGGGGAAAGGAATTTTGTTGCTGTAAGTCACTCCTGAAAGCTTGCCTTGCTTTGGAAGTGGTTTCTAGCGAAGCCAGCCCGTGGTTTTACCCCTTGCCCAGGCCTGTGAGCTGATGGGCACTGAAGGAAGCCCTGTTCTCCAGTGCTGTAATAGAGTGAAAATGGAGAATTAGTTTTTGGGTCATTTATGAAAATTGTCTTTTTCTGGGTAGATAAAAGCAGAGGCTCTATAGTGACTGGAGGTTACACTGAGCTCAGTCAATTCTAATCCTGAAGTCTCCCAGGGCATGAAAAAGACTGGGTTTGACAACCCTTGTTCAGATTTCAGCTCAGACCTGGGATTAGCTCTGCAGTCCTGTTGCTTTGCAAATCTGCTCTCCCTTCAGCTGCAGTTAATACCAAGAGATGCCTCTCCTTGGAGCAGTGCCTCCTGTGTGCTGTGGGGTGGCATGCCAAGATCCTGTCCCCAAGCTCCTCCGAATCAATTAGGAAAAGTATAAAATGGGTCCCAGGACTTCATAGGCTGTTTCAAAACAGAGTAGATCTCCCTTTTATCTCTACCCTTGCTCTTCTCACTGGTGAGATAAACAATGCCTCACATTGTGTATGGAGCTCATGTTATGAGACAACTTGAGTTTATTCTGCGTTCAGCCAATACGTGGTGATCTCTGAGGGATGGGGATTGGAGGAGGCAGCTTGCCCACTTTTTGACTTGTTCTCCCACTGCATTGTGTTTCTGTGGGCAACTCCCTGGTGATAAATGAACTATATAATGTCTAAAGAGAGCAACTAATCTTGTGATGGTATTGTTTCAAATCTCCAAGAATTTCAATTCTAATGCTGCTTGTCTTGAACACATGATGTTCTCAGAAGTGTTTTTGTTAGCGTACGCTAGTTTTCAACTGGGTAATGTTTCTATTTTTCTTTTAATTCAGCATACACTAAGAGCTGGTGTGGAAAGTTTTCCCTTGCAGAACATTTACCTAATGTAAATTTGCTGTCCTGCTTTGCTGAATGGTTCAGAACACAATAGCATTTGTGCAGGCTTCTCAGCAGGCGGGTCTAATTAGGCAGAGATTTCTTTTATGGTGTTTGTTTCTCACCGAGTAGAAGTCATTGGTTTAGACATAAGATACTAAGCTCACATAATTATTCAAAATAAACACAACTGTTATGAGACTGCTCTGCAATTCAGTTCCTTCCAGATGTGTGGAAAGTTTCTTGAGTGTCACCTGCCCCAGCACACATGAGTTTTGGGGCAGTTTGGTGCTGAGACCTCTCCCATTCTTGTTAGTGCTAGTGAGAACTGAGCAAAGATAGATCATAATGCATTAGAAAAAAATGTGATTTAAGAGTTTTTTAGAGGAATGGCTTAATATGTAAGAGGTGAAGGATGCCTCCAGGTGAGCTCTGCCAATTTATGTTGGCTCAGGTGGGAGCTATTTGCCACCTCCTCTCAGGAGTTGCTGCAGGTGGGGCAGTTTGGCTCCTGTCATCAACTCAAATGCTTCCCTCTGTGACCAGGCGTAGCAATTAAAACCAGAAAGATTTCAGTTGGAGGTAGCATGCCAGGCAGTGAACTGCAGCAGAGGGGCTGAAACACAGCCCTTCTTCCAGCATTGCTGGCAGGGTGGTAATTTCCTTCATCGGGGTGGGGTGCGTTCCTGTGGGCAGAAATCTTTCGTGTTTTCTTAGTCTGAATTGCCAGATTTGTCTGGAGATTGTTGTTCCCCGCCAGTTCCTGGGATCCTGCTTGCTGAACCTCCTTCCAGGCACCACATGTACCATGAGGTGCTGTGAAAGTGCTTCCCAAGGGGGAATCTGCTGCAAATGCTGCAAGGAACTTCCACTTTTGCCTTACCCCAGAGAGCCGTTGGGTGGAAAATCAAAGATCTGGGCGATTTAGCTCTGGGTCAGAATTTGCCATCAACCTTGGAAAGATCCCAGGTGCAACCCTGGCACATGCTGTGCCCAGGGCTGGTGCAGGAGTACCTGACCACACGACCTCTTCAGCCACCTCCTCTGCAGTTTTCACACACTAGTGGAAATAAAAAAAAGAATTAAATCTTTTTTAAGCAGAATGCATCAGGCTGATAGGAGTAGTAAGCAAAGGGCCCCTGAGCAGCTTTCTCGCACGTCTCTGGAGGTGGGGGCTCTGCCAGCTCCTGCCTAAGATCCTGATGGGGCCGTTTTTCCAAGCCAGCGAGCTCCTGCTGTCGGGGCCAGACAAATTGCATTTTATTTAAAACTGGATGTGAGATCAGGCAGGTAAAGAAACAGCTGCTTCTTTTATTAGGGTGTCTGCTACTTAAGCGGTCTGTGTGGTTTTTGTGTCTCAGACTACAATTACAGCTCTTTTTGTATGAGAGAAGAGGGCTAAGTGGGGTGCTATTGTTTTTTTCAGTGTTCTATAGTATCTTGTAGAGGATCACAGTAGAAATGCAGGAAGCTTCAGCTCATGGCTGGCAAAAGCAGGGCTTGGGTGGTAGGAGTCTGGCTGGTGCGCAGAGGTGCCTGAGTAATGAGGTGTGATCAGAGAGCTTTACACAATCTCCAAAAAGACCTGTAAAACAAACCTTGACCAGGCCAAATTCTGCCTGTCAAATGGGACAGGCAGCCCCTGCTATGCTCAGGGGAAGTTTTGAAGAACCTTTCAGGATCTAGCAATGTAAATGGATGGGGAAACTACTAAAAAAACCTTCATTAGCTCAGGTGGACCCTATCATCTGGTTAAAGGGAACATCCATTGCAAAACTTCCACAAAAACATTTTAATTATTCCTAATTGTTCTTCCAGCCCTCAAAAACCAGTTTCAGATTTCCAGTTTGTTTTTCTTATACAACTCTTTTGTCTTTTAATATGCATGTAGTTTAGGGAAGATTGAAATTTGGAATGATATAGAAACATGTCTGTACAGAGAATGGGAGTATTTGAAGGGAGCAGGAAAACTGGTGCAGTGACAGTTTCCTGAGTATTGCCTTTTAACTGAAATTTAGAAAAAAAATTATTTGAAGGAGTTTGTAGAATTTCACTTGGATACTTCTGGTGTATTATTACTTTTTTTGCCCTTGTTTGTTTTGAGGCCTTTTTTCCCCTCTTCTCTTCATGATTTGAGACATGCTAAGTAGAAACTCATTAATACTTTGATTATTTTTAAGTGCACCTACATAAATACTAGTCCACAACTTATTCTGAAGCTACTCATATTAATGATTGTTCTTTGTTTTAAGGACCTGACTGCAGGAGGGTTTGTCAGAGGAGTTGATTGCTGAGAGCTTATGTGGTTCTGAAGTATGATAGCTTGAGGACAGGGCACTTTTCAGTCCATAAGAGCAAAAACGTGTCCTGCCTGCCGAATTTCTAACACTCCTTCCCCATCTGTCCTGCAGTGGAGCAGCAGAGGGGGGAGCTGGAGCTGAGCCAGTCCTGTGTGTCTTTGGGCAAGGAGGCAAATGTCTTTGTGCTGAATGCACCCGGCTGTAAATGCTCGGGGCACCTGTCAGCTCATTTTTGGGCTGGGATGGATCTCACAGGGTGGGGAGGAAGTGGAGCAAAGCTCTACCCACGTCCTGAGGCAATTCCGTGCAGGTTTCCTTATAAATGCAAAGGTATTTTTTTCCTTCTCTGCAACAGATGGTAGGGATGCACCTCACCTGGGGCTGGCCTTGGATTCGCACGGACAGATCCTCCTGGAAGGGTCCACCCAGACCCTTGGAGAGGTGGTGTGTCCCTCTGCCTGGGCGGGAGGCCGCTCACAGCAGTGGGGCAGCTGCACTTTGTCCCCTGCTGATCACGACCGTGTCACCCATGCTGCCCCTGGGGCAGGTGAGCCCTTCTCCCGCAGCATCCGGAGGGGAAGAACCCAGAGGAAGCGATAAAGGGGACGGGTGTCGTCACCCGCGGCCGATAACAGGCGGCGAGGCGGTGTGGCTTTTCCCAGAGGTCATGTTTGAAGCACGCCCCTGGTTTTCAGGAGCGTGGGAGCGGTGGCAGGGAGCACGGCGCGGCTGGTCCAACCTGTTGCCTCTCGGGCGTGAGTCA
>NW_008600768.1:0-945 GCF_000691845.1 Merops nubicus
TTCCAAGCCTCAAACCACAACAACTTTTCAGACCCCCCAGGTCCAGCTGTGTAGAGAGCTTGCGCATCTGCGCGTGGGGAAAATCCAAACCAACCTGCCTTAGGCAGAGGGCTCCAGCATCTCTGTGAAATCAGTCCAATGGCTTAAGCCTTATATGGCTTCCCAGACAAAGGCAAACAAAAGGGTTCTTTCCTTCGCCAAAATGTCACGACCCAGCAACTTGACTCAGTCCTTGTGCAGAGACCCACAGGAGAAGATCCTTGCCAAGAAAGCAGCCAAGCCCAGAGACCTCTGGGAGCGCCTGGTGTGCGATAGCCCACCACTTTGGGCCAGTGTCAGAAGAGAAGCGAGTCTGAAAGGGCAAATCTGCTCCGTTCTTCCCCACCCAGGTGCTGCCCTCAGCCTGTTCTTCCCCACCCGGGTGCTGCCCTCAGCCTGGAGACGAGCTCCCTGAAGAGCCAGCTGAGCTTTCCAAGGTGAGAGGGGAGGAGGCGGGGAGGAGAAAGGAGCTAAAAGCTGCCTGACTTCTTCTATGGTCACTGAAGGCAAAGAACACCTTCCCATATACTGCCATGTTTACAGGCTTGGCATACCTTGGCACTGGACTTCCTCAAGTCCTCATGCAAGCGGGAGTTTTCTTGCTTCAGGCACTTGCACTTGGTTGTAGAACTTTTCAATGACATTCCTGAAACAAGCTCTGCTTGCTGCTCTTCCACACTTCCCTAGGGAAATAAGACGTGCGAGCTCTTTGGGAAGATGTCTGTGTCCCAGTACATCAAGAAGTCTCTCAGCCTGTCCTCCTGGGGGAGCTGCTCCAGCCCCCTCATCACCTCTGTGGTCCTCCTCTGGACCCGCTGGAGCAGGTCTGTGTCTTTCTGGTGCTGGCAGAAGCCCCTCCCTCGCCCTGCTGGCCACGCTTCCTGGGCTGAAGCCCCAGCAGCTGCC
>NW_008600768.1:988-2278 GCF_000691845.1 Merops nubicus
CAGCCCCAAGCCCTTCTGCACAGGGCTACTCTCAGCCCTGCACCCCCAGCCCCTTCCCGTGTTTGGCCTTTCCTCCGCCCAGGGGCCAGGACCTTGCCCTTGCCCTTGCTCAACTTCAGGGGGTTCTGACGGGCCCACCTCTCTAACCTGTCTGGTCCCCCTGGGTCACACCCCTTCCCTCTGCACTAGCAACCACACCACTCAGCCTGGTGTCGGCTGCACACTCGCTGCGGGGGCCAGCAACCCCACTGTCCATGTCCCCCCACAGACAACGGGCCCCGCAGGGACCCCTGAGGGACCCCACTCCTCTCTGCTCTGCACCCAGACATCGAGCTGTTGGCCCCGAGCTCTTGGAGTGCCACCGTCCAGCCACTGCCGAGCCCCGAGTGCTCCCCCTGTCCAATCCACGTCTCCACGTCAGAGACAAGAATGTCGGGTGGGACTAAAGCAGAGCAACACTGGTCAGTGCTCCCCTTACCCCTTTTTCTACTTGGCCAGCCTCCCACGTAAAGGCTTCACTCACCCCTGCTGCTGGGGTGGCCTCGTTCTGCACGACTCCCAGCTGCTGACAGAGGAGACGGTTTTCACTTTGGAGCTGGGCCATTGCTCCTGCAGAGCTTCTGCCTTCCCCATGGCCTCTTCTCTCTCTTGATCTTTCTCAAGGCATTGAGTGTGACACTGCTTTGCCTGCCTCCGGGCCCAAAGAAATTCACTTTCTACCCTGTCTAAAGCCAAAGTCTGCTCTGAGAGGTCTTTCTTCAGTGGCTCCAGTTCCAGTTCCAGCCTGCTGGCTTTTTATCTGGCCTTGCTCAGCTGCTGAGACAAGCCCTCGTTGGTTTCTTGCAGCTCAGCTAATATTTCTTGCACTTGAAGCCATTGCTGAGCTCCTCGCCGACAGGCTTGCACACCCACACTGTCTGATGGCTGATGGCTTCCATGACCTCAGTGGGAAGAGGATGAAGCCAACCCTGCAGTTGGTAGGAGGGCTCTGACATCTTCTGTCTGCTCAAAGATAGACAACACAAAGGGACGGAACATGGGAAATCAGCCCAAACCAGGAGCAAGTGGCAGCATTTCCTATCACCAGAAGAGGACAGTCACCAACTTGACGACTGACTAGAAAAGAGTTTTTCAGGGCTCCACATGAGACATGGTTGGGGGACAAGCCTTCTTCTAACTCAGTTCGGTACTAACTGTATATATCTGTAGATAGTCTATTATCATTATTACCATTATTAGTAGTATTAAAGTGTTTTTTATTACAAAAAATATTTTTATTTTTTATTTAAT
>NW_008600769.1:0-235 GCF_000691845.1 Merops nubicus
AGAGCGGGGCGCGGGGGCCGCGTTCGGTGGCGCTGCGGTTTGTCGAGGAGCCGTTGTGGTAAAGCTGCCGCCGCCCGAGCGCCTCACTCGGAGCCCGCCCTCCGCCTGCCAGCGGGGCTTCGGGAGGGAACCGAGCCGTGGTCTGCGCCCGAAAAAAGTGACGTGGGCTGGGGACGGACCTGATGGTGGAGAGAGTTAGTTTGGGAGCGGATTGTGTGGCTGGCTTAGGGGGGGG
>NW_008600769.1:280-11583 GCF_000691845.1 Merops nubicus
CGGGGCCGAGGGGTCAGGCCTGTGGTGGGTGTGTGATCACGGTGCCGGCCGCACCGGTAGCTGTTATCTCCATCTGTCCCCTAAATATCATTATTAATTGAATTTCCCCTCAAAAATTACTTTGTGACCATAAAACAGCTGCAACCCGATCAGATTTAAAGCTACCGACAAGGGCAAATCCTGTTTTCTGATCTTTATGCTCAAACTAGCTCCACTTAAAATTAAAAAACAATAAATAAATGTAAAAAAAATGTCTAAGTAAATGCCAAAACACATGATGAAGGGGAGAAGTGCCACGGAAAACCAAAGTACAATAATCAAAGGCCATAACATTGAGATAGGGCATTTTCCTGAAGAGAGCCTGACAGTTTTGTGTGGTGTTAAATACACTCCCATCCCTAGGAGATTTTGTATCACTATCTCGTAGCTTACATACATCCACTTGCACATTGTTACAAAATAGTTGGATTTTGCTGTACTTTTTATTGTAATTTGGAGGCTATCAACATCTTTCACAGTGGCTTTACGATTACATTCTATTGCCTTGTATCTACTTTATGCAAAATAATTTACATATGAATTTCTGTCCTTTTTTGGCCTGAACTAAAAGTGAAACCAAATTACAGTCAAATTTCTGTGAGGATAAAGTACATCTTGCTTTATTGTTTTGTTAGTGAAAACAGGAATAAGCAAAAGGTGTAGCTGAACACTAGGAAACAGAGTTTTATCATCAATTCAGGCAAGCATAAATTGGATAACTGGCCCAGAACCTGTGAAAAAAAATATATACATATTTAAAAAAAGTGAAAATAGATGTGGCTTGAAGCAGAAAAGTCTTATGTTACTTATTTTCTATCTCTTACAGGCAATCCTCTCCTAAAATTGCAGTGATGCTTTGTCCAAACAACCATTTCTACTGTGGAAAGTGTTTATTAAATTTGAAGCGTGGAGATTTTGTTTGGACTTGGGGAAAAAAAAAAAAAAAATCAAAATGACAGTCCAACATTCTGAAATTGAAGTCGGCAGATGGGTGAGGAACTTGGAAGCTGCGTTCTGTTGCTTCGTAGCTACGTTACCACCAAAAAATACTCCTGTGATTTCTACCCTTTCCAACTGGAGTGAAAACTGGAGCTTGATTTTTCACACGTTTCTGAGTATTTTGCAATGTGAATAAGCCCTTCTGACCTCAGGGAGCTTATTTCCTCTGAACCAGCAAGCTGCTTTCTCCATGGCTGTTGCACCTCAGATGCACAAGGGCTCTTCTGCCAGGACTAAGCCCTTACTTTTGGGGGAAAAATGAGCAAAGTGTGCTGTCAGCATCTCACACAGCCATCCTACTGATCCGACCTCCTCGGTCCCAGAGATACAACTCCTGTTTTCACAGCCTGAAAGAAGAAAGGAGGTTCCAAGTCCATTCACAATTCCAATAGTAAGTGTACTGATAGCACTTGGCATTTTCAAAGTACTTTCTGCCTGCTGAATAATTTATTATTTACATGTGCTAATTATTAAAAAACTAATCCTTCCCTCCTAATGGACTAGGGAAAAAAAAAAACAAGGCACGTTTTGCCAAGTGAGTCAAAAATAAACTTGTTCTTTGAGTTTGCAATATGTTTTGGCTGTGGCAGTGTGTAAAAGCACATTTGGTTCCTGAGTCACATGAGGAGGGACTGGCTTTGGGAACAACGGCCCCCTCTGTGCTGCTTGCATCAACAGCTTCTCCCTCTCCTATTAAGTAGGAGGAATATGAAGTGAGAGCAACCCAAATATGGCTGCTGCCTGTTGGTTTTGGCATGAAATCTGGAGAACTGATGAATCCAAGTGTTGTAGTTGTGAATAAAAAAAAAAAGAAGATAGTCTTTCCATTGATGAGAAGGGGTGGCTGCACCACACGCTGCCCGGGGTCAGCTCCACCAGCACTGGCAGCTGCATTTGGGAAGCTTCTCACTCAGCCCTAGCTGTGGTTTCTACTCTCTCAGCTCTCAAGAATCTGCTTTTCCCATGTAGACATCTGACTTAGTGACCCATCTGTCCCAAGTTGACAGCTGAGTCAGTTTTTGAGTGACAGATTTTTATCTGTCTTTTTTTATAGTGTTTTACAGTTTGGAAAAGAGCACCCGATCCAGCTGGAGCTTCCTATTACCTGTATCCTGCTTGTCCTCCTCTGTGACCCCCCATACCTCAAAAAGCCCCATTACAAAACTAAAGGGGAATGGCTTGCTTGTTGATGGTGTCAGTGATGAGGATCCTCAGACTTTCTCCCTAATCCCTGCTCCATCCCTTCAGGAGAAGAGCCTGTAATTACAGCCTGCTATGGAAGTGTTTACTCCCCTGCCCCTGGGAAATTGAGTTGCTGTAAAGACTTTGGGTAGTAGCAATTCCTTGCCTGGTATAAACAGTGAAAATCAGTAATTAAAGCTGCTCGTCTCCACTCCTGCCCCAGGAACTCAACTGCAGTTATTACTTTCTTGAGAAACAAGGAGTGAGATGGCAGGAGGATTAGTCAGACCAACCAAGCTCCTGAAGTGTGTGAAAGTGATTTAAATCACTAGCTTTAAGTCAAAGCAACAGAAATGCCCATTTTTAAAAACAACACATCTCTGCTGTTTTGTAGCTAGAAAAATCTCATCTGGAGACCTGTGACCTCCCTTGCCTTATTTAAAAAAAAAACATGAGAAACACTGTTCTACCTAAATACAGAGAAAATTTAGATGAGGAGGCCACGACTTAGAAACAAACCTACTGCATAAAGTTCTGTTTTACAGAGAAGTTATCTGAAGAGTCATCTGAATTTTTACATTACAGCTTTAATCATGGCAGCATCTGAATGAGGTGGCAAGGAACTTAAGCTTCCTGTAGAGTATGGGACAAAAATAGGTTCTCCTAAAGCATGATTCAGAGTAACTAATTTTAGGTCCTGAAAGTCAGGCTGTCTAAATACTCTGTTAGATGTTTCGAGCTGGATGAGGAGGTGGGTTCAGTGTCACCACAAGCACAGACACTGAACACTGATATTGTTCTGTCTAGATGTGTGTTTCTAATATGAGTGGAACGTTTCTCAGTTTGGCCTATACTGAACAGAAATAAAAGACACTTGTGAAGGGCTTCAAGTGTTAATGTGGGCACCCATAGAATTTTTAAGACTTTACTACAAAGACAGTGCTGACCAAATGTGTGCTTTGCCTTCTTGGGGGTTCTGTTTATGAGAGTTCAGGGGATTAAATCCATCCTCAGTTATATCAATTCACAAGATCTTATTTGGCCTCCTCTCTTTCCCAGCTAAAGCTAGTGGATTATTCTCCTTACAAGGATGGGCAGTCACTGTTCCTACAAAGCCAGGACCAAAATCCTCCTTGGTGAAATTAATTAATAGCAAAATTAGGTTTTCCTCTCCAGTCCCTGCATTTGTTCTGTTCAAGTGCCTTATTGTCTAAGATCTGGAAAGCAAAATCCTCTTGAACGTGGCTTTGACAGCCTGCTCCATACCTGAGCCTCCTGGAGATGTCCCTAGAAACTATTGTACCTGTGGGGAAAGAAGTAATAGACTCGAGCCTCATTATAGGAGCTTACTACTGATTGATTTCCAAATTACTCATGGCTACTTGACATAATTAATAATTCCTTGGATATGAAATAAATGCAGCCAACTTCAGGCAAAGAAACATTACTGGTCTGGTTTTTTTTCCCCTCTTGAGGCACCGAGACAGATTTTTCTGTCTCCCTGTCTTGCAAAACAGAAACCAGCTGCAGAGGAACATGTGATGACAGTGAACTCTCACAGGTCAGTTCCAGGGATTCTGCTGTTCTAGGAACTGAGGGAAGCACAGGCCCTTGGCAGCCTGCAGTCCCTTGCATGGAAACTGCTCCCTGTGGGCTCTGCAGTCCCATCGAGCTGCTCCGTTTGCTGAGGCAGAACCACAGCAGAGCTTCCCCAGGTGCCCCTGTGGGGCTTTCCTGGGCAGAGCCACCTCTTGTGGCACCCTCCACTGTCCTCTGTGCTCTGCTTTGACTGCATTTCTCTCATCTCAGTCACCTTCCAATTCTTAGGTTAGCAAAATGGCAACTAGAGATATCTCTTCTGGGCAGGATTTGTCTTTCAAAACAGGAACAAATTGCAAAATACCAACTTGTTTCATAGTGTCCTACTTGATGAAGAGTCCCCTTGACCTCAGTGGGGCATCACACCCAGCAGAGTCCTGCTGCTTGGCAGTAGGTGATGGAACCTGTGAACAGGTACTCTTTCTTCATCCTAAAATATCTGTAGTCTCTCCTGAGTTAGGCATTACCTGAGCATGCAGGGTCATCCATGGTGCTGCAGTTAGGAGAAGAAATTGGCAATGTATATTAAAAGTATAAGGTCTGCTTTCCCAACCCAGGATAAATCAAATAACAGCCACAAGTCTTTGTTTAGGGTTTCAACTGTTTCACACAGCTTTCAGCACAGATAATTGTCACATTTATCACAGCCATAGCTCAGGTGGTTGTTCAGGCTGTACCTCTTCAGGTGGAATGCATGTTTTGTCACGTGGATCAGAAATATTTAAATATTTATGAATTTTGGCAGAGAGGCCAGCTCACTTAAATATTCCCTCAAGCAACCAATCCTTTCTCTCCTGCTAAAGAATTATTTATACTTTGCCTCTGGCTGCCTGGTTTTCTCCTTGAACCTGCATGGTAGAGTTCTTGGCACACTGCTAGAGCAGCAGCTTCTCTCATGGGGTGTTACGGAGACACCCAGCAGAGGAACAAACCTTTGAGAGGAGCACGTGAAGGAAGCTTGGAGCTGTCTAGCATTCATTTGCTCTTACGTGGTGGGTTGTTTACTCTCATAGCCTAGTAACACAGGGGTAATATGTGGAGCTGTGTCAGGGGAGTGGTTGTGGCAAGGCAGGTCCTGCTGACTGAAACTGGGATTCGTGGGGCTGTAAATTGGCACGTTTGAGTATTGGGTCGGGTGTCCTGTTCAGGGTGAAACAATGGCTGTAAATTAACACTACAGAGAAACCTTGGAAATGTAACTGTCAAAAAGGCCCTTTAGGATAGGAGTGTTGTAATTAGGCAACACAATGGGACTGTAAATTCAGAGAAACCCCAGGGAGAGGGGAAAGTTGCTTGTGCCACATTTGTATACTGTAACTTAAAGGCTAAGCCCAGTGGAAAATTGAGCTGTATTTAGGATAAAGCCAGAAGCTGCCCTTCTGCTGGGCAAAGTACCAAGAACCTTGTGAAAGAACTAAGGAAGCTTAAGAAAAAACTCAAGTGAGAAAGAGAATCTGTCTTGAACAAAAGGAGCAGAACAGCTAGCTTGTAATCTCCCCAGAGAGCTCTGCAGGCCAGCCTGGTAGGCGTTAGCTGGTATTTCCTCAGACAGAGTGATACCACTATCTGCAGCCCCCATGTGTTTTCTTCTTCAGTAACATTGCAGCGGATGAATACAGCATCTGATTCATGCCTGGCTTTGCCAGAGGCATGCTCAAATCCTATAACCCTGCTATGAATTCATCTGCTCACCCAGAGGTCTGATGAGACGTGGCCAGAAGAAGTGGTTGTCCTTGGAGATTCCAGCCCTCTTTGTCTGGGAAAGAGAGAATGAGGGATTGGTCATTGGCATCTGACTAGTATCAGGAGGAGGCTCAGAAATTAGAATAAACTGTGTCAGAGTCACTCTGGCACCTCTAGAAGCAGGGTATTTTGAAATGGAAAGTGGAGAGGAGAGGACATTTGGGGTGGTGTCAAGGGTACCAGAGGTGTTGCTAAGCAGGGATCACTTTCCAGTCCCACAGAGCCAGACCAGGTAGGACCACCAGCCCTGGGGGACAGCATCCCCCAGCCCTGCAGGGGCTTTTCAGGGTGAGGTAGGTACCATGAGGGTTGCTTTGTTTCCTGTCTTTTTCTGCTTCCCTCAGTTTTATTTATTTTTTTTTGAAAATAGATATTCACCTCTTTTCTCATTAGGTTCCCAGGCTCTGTGCCTTTTTTCCCCCCGGAGCCCATGCACACATTTCTTTCTTCACAGGGAATTTTCAGTTTCTTTAAGCCCATCCTCAGTCTTTGCTCCATCAGCCCTTGCTGCAGAAACCTGCAAGGACAGTTTCCTCTGACAAAACAGAACTAAAGACCCAGAACTGGGCGTGCATACAATTTTACTTCCCCCTTCTACACTTTCCATTTTCTTCAGTTCACAGCCAGCCAGCCTGAGTCACAGGCTATTTTGCTGTGTGTAATTAGTGCTAAATGGGTTTTTCATCCCCTCATTCCTCTGCTTTTTAGGCTCATTATGTTTTGGAATCAATGTTCTGCAGCCGCAGTTTCTGATTCGTGCACAGTGTGAAAAGTTGTTCCCTTTTGTTTGTCATAAACCTGTTACCCAGTAATTTTGTTTGATGCCCACAAGCTCTCATACATGAGGAATAATGAGGCCTGTTCACCATTTACAGCTATACAGACCTGTGTGGTGTCCCCTGGGCAGACTAATATTGTTCTGTCCCAAGAAGATGCAGGAGAATATCAGTTTATTTAGTCTTTCCTAGTCCAGGCTTCCAGGTCATCCCTACTTTGTCTGCTGCCTGTTTTTGAGGCAAGGAATGACTAGAATGGGATATTTGGTACAGCCAGGGTTTGCACAGTGACCTGAGGGTATTTTCTGGTTTTCCTTCTCTTAACATTCTTCTCCCAAGGGCTTTTCTTGTCAGCTACTGAGCATTACACTGATCTGCTCATAAAACTGGTCAAAGCAGCTCCAGAATCTTTCTTCCATAATAAACAGTTTGTCCACAAACTATCACAGGGTTTGTGGAGTTTGGTGTGGTTTTGCTCTGCATGTCACTTTAATAGCACTGAATTTAGTCTGACTTTTTAAAGCCCATTTATTTAGTATAGTGAGATACTTCTGCAGTTCTTTGCAGTGGCACATGATTTTAATGCCCAAAGGAATCTAATAATGGGTTTTGTCAAAGCTTTCTAAAAATCAAGAATCTCTGTCAGCCAGAGAGATCACCTTTTCCACATGATCCCTGATTTCCTGAAAGCATCCAAGTTCATTCAAAACATGAATTCTTGCTACAAAAATCATGCTGATTCTTCCCTTTTTGTCAGAACTACTAATATTTTTACTAGGATGGGGAAGATGACATCAAGGTAGCATAAGGGGACTGTTTCATTACCTTTGGCATGCACTAGGTCTTGCCTGCTGCCTCTAGACAACATGATAAATGTTTTAGTGCTTCATCCCACCTTCCAGAGGCAAAAGAACATCTTTCTTCATCCAGATATTGATTTTTCACCAAAATTTGTCACAAGTTAAAGCCTTTGAAAGACACACCCATCATTTGACTGGAGCTGGCCATCAGATTTAAACTTGGAGACAGGTACAGGAGGTTGAGAGGCAGATGGACGCAGTGAGTGCATCCACATCACTTCTTTGGGAAAGAATTGTTATTCTTCTAAGCTTCCTCTTACCAGTACCAGGGCCTGGAGGAGGGAACTGTGAAGAGAGAACAAAATGTCTGAAACCACGTGAGAGTTTTCACTTGTTACAACACAGTCTCTATGACTTACTGCTTTTTGGGCTTTCTCCATCAGTGCCAGTTGCTTGGCCATCACTGCTTCTCAGATACCCCTGAAAAACAGCAGAGAGCTCATTTCAGCTATTCCAACACAAACTGTAGCTTAAGCTTTTGAACTTATCCAGTTCCAAGAATTGAAGCAGTAATCAATTCAGTGAGACTTGACTGAACTACCTGATGACACAGGCTACACTAATATATTCCAAGATTCTGAAATACTAATTAGGGTTTCTCTTTGTTGCTTTTGAGAAGAAATAGTGGGCTAGTGTAGTTAATGGGAATGAATCAAACAGTTTCACAGCACTGCAAAATTTAGTAGCTGTCAACCCACCTCCATTACAAACCATTCCTTTTCCAACCCACACTCTTTTGTGCTTTCTTAGATCTTTTATAGAACCCTAAATCCTCCACGAAATCTGACATCATTGTTCTAGTGGCTGTGGGAAGGGTGATGCTTAAATTTCTCTTATTTCAATGGGAATAAAGAACTAACTGTCTTAAATGACCACATCTCCTCTTCCTCTGTGTGTTGCATAAGAAGAGAACATAAGCTATCATCAGCATCTCAGGCCGTGTGTTCCCCAAATTTTCCTTTGTTTCCTGTGAATGGATAGGTCATAAATCAAATGTCAGGTAAATCTCCTTCTGCTTTTCCATCAAACCATGAGACTAAGACTTCTAATGTGTTCATTCTAAATGTAAGAGGAGAGCCTGGGCTCCCCTGCTTCACCAAGCCCTCATCCCCTTGCACTCTCCTTCCCTTTGGAGCTCACAGATGTCTCCAGTAAAACCTCAGGAAAAGTGACATTTCAAATCATTAAATAATAACCAAGGGAAACCAGAGATGACAAAGACAACACCAAGACAGCAGCTTGCTAAGATGAAGAATTTTAACATCCTGTTAATAAACTTTTTCCTGAATAACATTTATTTTCCATGTTTGCTAGTTCAGGATCTAATCAAATTTGCATAAAACCACTAGGTCTTGGATTCAGAAAAGTGAAAATCTTACAGTTAAATTGTTCTTCTAGTCACAAATTGCTTATAAAGTGAAGTAATACTTAGGTTCTGTACTGAAATTATATTCAGGGAATTTAAATCCTTGCAGGCATTACAGCAGGGGGCTTTGTGTGAGATTTAAACAGCAAGTCAAGATTTGACCCATGATGCCAGCACAGGACTCACTGACTGAACCCCAAAGTGCCTCCTCTGATTCTCCTGCTTTGGAACTCAATAGTGTAACTTTATTAGTCACATTTTTGTTTGAGATGGAATTCTTTGTTATAGGATACATCAGTTCATAGTCCCTTGTTTTATTTACCAGCACTTGGATTTAAGAGGACTTTGCAGTGATCCTAAGTCTTCAGTGCTGATTTCCTCATCCTAAGCTTTTGTTTACCAAGTGGTTTAGTTCCTTAGGTTTTCAGACTAAAGTTTTTTTCTACTACTAACTAGAACTGATTTACCTGAAGATTTCTTTTATATATATATATATATCAGTGAAAATGCTTTTTAAAGCTTAACTTAGACTGAAAAGAATCTGAACTTTATTTTCATGTGGTTTTGTTGCTGGAGGTTTAGTGGTTCATTAGCACAGAGCTGTATGTGGAGGAGTGTTAAGCAAGCTAAGAACTTTGAGACATGAATAATAATAGGTTGAAAAGTAGACATAAGTTCATCAAATACTCATATCTATATATGATGTCAAAACTACCAAACTCTGGAGAGGATCAGAAGCAAAAATACTTTGGGGATTACTGCTTTAACTTAAAAAATACAAGCCCACTTCAGAGGAAAATAGAGTTGCTAGGTCTGCTTGCCCTAGACAGAATCAGGATGTAGTGAATTAGGGCTTTAATAGAACAGAAAGTCTTTCATGCAATTTGCTGTACTAGAACACGATGGTCCCACATGCAGGCTCAGAATAACTCTGAAAAAGCACAAAGCATCACAAAATCCACACAGTATCATCCAACCACAGCAAAATAAGGGGCTCCCCATTTTGTACCTGTCACTGGAGACCTTGTGTCACTTTCTGTAAGCAGTCCAGGAGTTCAGAGCAGGCGAGGGACAAATTTAGGTCCCATCCACACAAAGTTTGGCCACAGCCCTGCAACGTGATCAGTGTAGGCATGACCCTTCCAGGTCTGTGGCTCCCTCCCCATGGATCAGATGCCTGGATTTGGATCTTGCCTTAGAAATGGCTCAGGAGACACATGTTGTAACCAGGTCACCTGCCTGTGCTGTGGGTACACTGGAGAGTCAGCTGTAACATATTTAATCAGCCAAGCAAATTGTTTAGCCATTGTTATTTTTGTCCATTGCTTCAACCTTTCATGTTTATTTTTCTAGAAGGATAGTCAAATCTTCTAGGTCACACAGCAATAATGACCATATAAGTAAGGAGGTAGATTATTCTTAAAGATTTAGTAAAATGTATATATTTGAAATGCAAACTTCACTGTTCTACAATGCAAAGTCATCTTTTGTTTATGATGCAGCTGAAGGAAATGGTTCCCTCCCATGTTGTTCTATTTTGCCAAGCACTACTTTGGTTTCTGGCTTGTTGACTTACCTCTAGATGCTCTCTCTCTTAACAGACACCCTTCCTCTACACTTCTCTACAGAGTGCTTAGATTCTCTGTGTTATATGAATATACCACATGAAAGGTACATAAAGCTTAAATCTTTACTTGAGTTGACACTTTTACATCCATTCCACTTCATTTTTAATTTCCTCTAAACAAGCTGACTCATAGCCATTGGTAATGATGTTGGCAAAGCCCATGCAGACTAGGAACACTTCATCACCTCATGCTAAAGTGTACAGAAAAAAAGTTATTTTGTGTTTATTTCTGCCTGATTACAACATTTCTATTTAGTAGTTCCACAATAAGCTATTGTTTTATGTTTTACACTGAAAAAGTCAGACAAAGACTCTTCCAGAATCCTACTGCGTGTGTGTCTTGCCCTTCAGGTTTCCACATCTAATTTTTAATGCTAAAGACAAAACAGCACCTAGTGGTAGCCAGGGATCTGCAGAAGGGAGGAAGAAGTGGGATGAATCAAACCCCTCTCTTATTTCACAGTTGGTCAAGACTAAACCTTTACAAAGCTTTTTTTTTTTGTCTATTTAGTTATGATGGAAATAACTGCAAAATAAATACCCTAAAGAAGCTTAAACAACTTTAAAATAGAGTCTATAAAATGGGAAATCCTATTCTTTTCCAGAAGTTAATTAATGAGAGCAAACACCATTTCCAAGAAGAAAATAGGATAAGGGAACATGGAAAAGAGAAAGGCTGCTGGAGAAAGAAAGAAGTTTATCCTTTAGCTTGAAGAGGAAACACAAAGGAAAGGCAGATCCCTCTTGTAAAGGGAGAAGAACACTAATATACATTGTGTTTGACAGAAAACTAGTAAGGGGGGAAAAAAAAAAGCTAAAAAGAACAAACTAAACTTACATAGCTTCTAACCTTCTTCCTGGGAATTCAGTGCTCCCTAGGTAACAGTAATAACCAGGCAACAGGAGCAGCAGCTTCTTTGATCTAAAGGATTTGATATTGTTTGGGAAACCACTCCTCAGAATCAGCTGGGGACTGCTGGCAAGTGAATCAGGTTTAGAATTTGGTTCAAATACAGCAATGAAGCTGAGTTGTGCTAACACTAAAAATTCTAAAGAAAATTGTAGTTAAAGATACCAGCTAAATGATCTAAGTTTATCAATGGTTAAGGCAG
>NW_008600770.1:0-29225 GCF_000691845.1 Merops nubicus
GCTGCTCTCCAGCCAGTCCCTGCCCAATTTGAACAACTTGAAATCAGAAGGGGTGCTCCTAGTGCCGTATCCTTACCTATTGCTGGCCCAACACTTGTTCCACAGCCCTGCAAAGACAGTGATAACACTGTCCAGAAGGATATGGAGCAGCTCACAGTGTTGCACACAGTCACATTACCAATTACTTCTTTTGACTCATAGTTCAGTTAGGTTTTAACTCTTAGAGCCACAGCCTTTCACTGGCACCTCCTGCTCCAGGTTGAATATTTTTTGAAAGTTTTGGGAGAGACTGCTCTGTTTTACATGAGATGAGAGAAGGGTCCCTTGCTCAGCCCTTGCCTATGAGAGGAAATACCCATGTGGCCATCAGTTGAGGACAATCAGTACCTTGCCCTGGAGAAAGGCTGGCTGCTCTCTTGGCCAGGCTACCCATGTGCTGGGCTGACCACTGTGGAAGCCTGCCTGTGTCGGGTCATAAAAATCTTGGTTTGGCAGTAGACAGACCAGTGAGTTTTCTGTTTATTTCAGTGGGAGGAAAATCAGGCTTGTAATTCCTAACAACATCATGTAGTCATAAAACACAGAAGAATGAAGAAACAACTAGGAAAAAAAATAAACACAGAAACCACCCTTGTGTCAAGCAGGTTTGTCAGCAATTTTTTCCCCAAATGAATAAAACCATTTTGCCACTCTGTCTGTGATGCAATAAGCATTAACTCCCTGCCTCCACCCCAAATCATCTCTAAACAGCAGCATGCCTTGATTTCAAGTATATAAGAATTGTTCTTCAGAGCTGTTGAATTGCTGATGAGAATGTGTCACTGGATTCTTCTGTGTTTTAGCTTATTTTTCAGTGATGGAGAGAGAAAGGGTGATTCAGAATGGGTCAGGACCAGGTGGCCATTCTCCTGATCTGAGGTTAGGTAGGATGAATGCAGACCAACTGTTGTCCTTCAGATAATGGCTCTGTTCTACAAACCCAGATGTTGGATTGGTCTGTTTAGCTAATATCTCATAGAGTTATTCTCCTTTTGAAAATAGTCTTCATCAAAGCCAAGGCCCAGATGAGATATTCAGTGCCTGAGAGATGCAAACCAGAATGATTTGTATTGGGAGAAACCTCCAGATTTAACCTGTCTCAAACTCCTGCCCAAAGCAAAGCTGACTTTGAAATCAGAGCATGTTGCTCAGGGCCTTGTCCAATCAAGTCTCAAATATTTGCAACGCTGGAGATTCCCCACCCTCTCTGGGTACTTTCTCCACTGCTGAACTGTGCTCACAGTGAAATATGTTTTCCTTGTGTCTCTTTAGAATTTCCTTTGTTCTGGTTTGTGGCTTTTGCCTTGTGTCTCTGCACTATCCCCCTCTGAGAAGAGATGGACTTCACCTTCTTTGTGTCCTCCCAGTAGATAATTGTAGATAGCAGGAAGATCTTTCCTGAGCCATTTCTAGTGTAGGCTAAACAAGGCTGTCTCACTCAGCTTCTCCTTGTATATTGTGTGCTCTAGCCCCTAAACACCTTGGTGGCCCTCTGTGGTACTTAGTCTGATCTGTCAATGTGTTTGTAAGGCCAAAGGTGGCCGCAGTTTTCCATCTATACCTACACCCGTGCTGGAGAGAGGGGAAGGATCTCTCCCTTCACCTGCTGGCTTCAGTCTTGCTCCAGTGCAGCTGGAAAGGGTGCACTGTTGACTTGAGTTCCCCCAGTGTTCACCAGGATGCCAGGGCCTTTTCTGCAGTGCTGCTCCCAAGCCAGCTGTTTTCCAGCCTGTGCAGTTGCATGGGGCTGCTCCATCCCGGCACACCTGAAGGAAGGAAAAGCTGTGGAATATCCTGGTACGCAGGTGACCAGGAGGGCAGGAGGAGTGATGACTCTCAGGGTGTTGGGGACTGATAAATTTGGCTTCTGTCACCACAACAGCTTTATCTGTCCCAAGCTGCCATGTGACCTGGTGTTAAATGGAGAAACAAAGGTGCACAAACACCGTTGGTTGCAAATTGTGCTCTGCTGTAACAAAGCACATCGCACCCAAGTTTTGCAGCGATCTTCGGGCTTCTTCCTTTTTCCACTAGAGGGACCCAAATGCAAATAAAAGCTCTAATTTATCAGCTGGGGAAAAGTGTGTGTGGGGTAAGTATATCAGCGTTGAATGAAAGGCAGTATTTTCTCCCTCTTACTATTTGTTTTAAGGACCTGGGTCACCATTCATTGAGTTCGAGGTGGAAATACTTGGAGACTTCAAGCTAAGATCTGGGATCTCTATTTCAGAACCAGTTTCCAAGGCCTGAATATCTCAAATATTAAGAGCTAAAATAGCTGCAAGCCAAAGGTCAGTCTTGGCCATTAGTTAGTGCGTCCTTTAGCTAGTGTGTAGTACATTTTTCATTTTCCGTGTCCATTTTACCAGTGACCTCTCTGCTGTGGCTCCCTGACATTGCTCTTTTCTGCCAGATGACGGCAGAACATGGTTTCTATTTTATCTGACTGAGAGGAGGGAGGGAAAAACTCATTGCTCATCACTGAGTGTTTGAATACCATCAGAAACAAAAGCTCAAAGGGATGGGGATCTGGATCTTCTATCCCAGCTCTTTGTAAAAAAAGGGAAAAGAAAAAAAAGCTGAAGGGAAAACGACACTAGCTGATGGTTTTTGAGTTTCATATTCGAAAAAACATTGGATTAACCCTTCCTCCCCCACCCCACAACTTGTCTGTAACAAAGTTCAGCTACAAAGGCTGCTTTAACTTCAAACCACTGATGATAAGCTCTAAGTCAGCTGAATAAATGTCCTGCCTGGAAAAACAAATCTGAACTTGGTACTGGGGGAGGATGAGTCAAAGCCTTTTTTAAAAAGCTGAATTTCCCCTTTTTTTCTCACTTGGAAAAAAGAAATAGCTAAACACATGACTGTGATTTGATCTCATGCAGCCAGTGGCTCTACCAACACCCAGCCTTGAATGTCTTCTAACTGCAGAAGTGTTTAATAGACGACTGGGCTGCACAACCAGTTTGGCTGTTTTGACCAGCTCTCCTGGTTGAGCAGGACTGCTCAGGGTTTTCCCTGAGCACACTACCCTGCTCAGAAACAGACTTTGTTTCACTGGAGGAGTCTAGGACCAAAACACTCTGGGATGGCTGGGCTTAATGACCAGGCACCCAAGCACTCAGGATGGGAGAGGAGCTGGCAGCTGGACTTTCAAGCACCAATTATTGGCACTGGTGGTTTATTGCATCTGCCCTGATTTCCTTTTCTGAATTGCCAGGCTCATATCTGTCCCTTTCTCACTCTTCAGTCACTGCTAGGTTTCCTCCTGCACTCCTCCAGCAAGAGCTTTGAAACCCAGCCACCCACTTCTCTTCTGCTCACCCTTTATCAAGATTAAAAGGGAAAGATGTCAAAGACTGTTAGAAATAGGTCCTCTGGCCTCTCTTCTTTCTGTCTGCCATGTTATTAAAACCAACCCTCCTTTCTGTCTATCTTGGCAGGACAGAGAGATTAACTCAAATTGGAACTACAATCGAGAAGGAGGGTGCTGGCCTGAAACCAATAGTACAGAGTCTTGAAAGGGACAGAGGAAGGGGGGCTCAGGCATGTCTGTGCTAACGTCAGGTGAGAGTCCACCACTCTCACTTTCACCTGCCATGCTGTCCTCACCCACGGACAAGCTCAGACTGACGAGTGCTGGAGCTCTCTGAGGGAAGGACAATAGGCAGAGCCTTCATGCAGCCCCTGCTCTTCTTCTCTGCTGACACTCAGACCCCATCCCTATGGAGAAGGAATGGTAGTGGGGCTGATCTAGTAAACTTTGGATTTAAAGACAGACTCAACCAAGAAAACAGGTTTTTGTTTTATGTAGTTTTCCTAATATTCCTGGAGCAAAGACAGGTGTAGTATTTTTATGCTGGTAAGATTTCTAGGGCTTTTGCCACTACAGAAATGCTGTAAAAATAACACTACCCATTGATGTGATTAAGCTGGCAAACACACCAACTGGTGACCTGGCCTCCGTACCCAGGCCCACTACTCCTTCTTCTGTTTCTTCTGCTTCTTTTGTTTTCCTGCAGGTCTTTGTATTTCTCTCCTGTCTTATCACTACCTGTCCCATACACTTCTCTCATAATCTACTGCTGACAGTTTTGTATTAGGCATAATTTCCTGACCATCTTGTGTATAACTTAGACATGCTGTAAATTTGGAGATTTATGTGGAGTCATATGAACTGTGCTCTTGAGACACTTGAAAGAAAAACATTGAAACGAACAATCTTGGCAGGAAAAGTACAATTGGAGAGCTGTAAGGCCAGTCCATAAGAGCTAGTTAAAGCTACTCAGTGTGAGTTGGTTAAGATGAAACAGGGCCTCAGCTTTGTCACTGCTTGGAAATGAGCCATCAGTGACTGTAAATGCTATGGTGTGGACTTGGGTAGATGCTCGACAAGAAAACCCCCTAATCTGCAGCATATTCCTTCTTGAAGCTCACCAGTATCTGGAAGCCAGGTGGGCTTGGAGAACCCTGAGTAGCCGGGGCTTTGCAACAAACTGGCAGAGCTGAAATACCTTTGGGCAACAAGAGTGAACTCTTCTTTCCAGGCATGCCTGCCTTAAAACTGGCTCTTGTCTCTGTTCATTTTTCATTTTTTATTTCTGAAAGTATGTTGGTTTGCAGAAGAAATTCAACTCAGCAGTAATGGATGTACAGGCAGACTGATTCCTCACCAGTGAAAACAAGCAAGTCATTAATGGTTTTGGGATTGGGCTCATAACCCCCTGCTCAGATCTGCAGAGCTGCTTGGTATTGGAGTCAGGCTGGTACAGTTTGGTACTGGCACAGTCCTAGCTAGCATACCAGCAGAGGTCTTGCCTGATCTTACAGGAAAACACTTCATTTGCAGCTGGACTGTCTCAGCCCCTGTTCTCAGCTGGCAAGTCCCTGCTACCAGCTTTGCTAGGCCAGGCAGGAGGGATGGTGGAGGAACTGATGGTGCTGGTGACTGTCTTTGTCTTTAGAGACTCTTTAGATAATGTGCAAAGGAAAGCAGCCTCCAAAAGGGAAGAAGAAAAAAAAACCTCCATCTTTAAGGAGTAAAAAAGTGTTAAAAAGAATTCCTCTCAAGAGCCATGACAATGCACAAGCCTTCATTGCACACAGCCAGCATAACATTTGTGTCCTTGCTGGGCCAGCATATACCCAAGTTAAATTATGGAAAGAGTCTGCACTTAATTCATCAATTGGCCATCACTGAACCTTGCTAAAATATTTCTGACAGACTCACAAGAAAGACAATCTAAAGATCCCTGTTGTTACGACCTATAGGTCAACTCTTACACAAGAAAATGCAGTTAGAGGCTGACAGAGGTACTGGACATACAGAATCAAACCTGAGGTTGTGGCTGCTTATATGATGTAGTGTAATTTGACAAGGCAGGGCTCTCTCTGACTTTGCTGGTGCCTGTCCTCCACCCTGAACATGATATCTGTGATACTATATCTCCAGCCTTCTGCAGCATCTCAGAAGCGGAGCTGAAAATATTTATTGCTAATTCACTCAAAGGTTTCTGCTGAAAGCAGAGTACATTGAGATGTTTAAAGGCTTGGAAGACTTGAGGTGAGTTATTCCTACTTAAGTGAATGTTATGAGTTAAATCTTTGGACTAATTTTCATGCCTGCAGTGAAATAGTCATGTTGCTGTTTCATTTGTGGGCGGCAGTGAGAAGTTTTCTAAGATTTGTAGGATAATTTACCTTTGTCTCCAAACTGTAGATAATATGTATTTGAAGGTTTAGTATGTCATCTTAAAAATACCTGTGAATGGTTTGACATTATGGTGCATTTTTGCAATGGACAGGAGTTTGACTGTTTTTAAGAAACAATCTAGACTGCATCAGACATCTTTTTACAGCAGAGAAGATTCAAAACAATCAGACCATGGAAAGAGCAGCAACTTGAGATGCTGTCAAGATGAAGACTTCAACATTAAAGTAGCTGGTTAGTAACATAAGCTTTGTTGTCAAGTGGCTTCTCTTTCAGAAAATGTATATCCTATGATAAACTTCACTGGTTCCACAGTGGATGATGTCTCATGTAGGACAGCAAGACCACTCGCTGGGAGAGGTAGAAAAACCCAGAAGAAGCAAGTAAGCAAAAATTGCTATGTTTAGATTTTTCTAATGTTCATCAAAATAAAACATTTTCTATTTATAATGTTGTCAGTTGCCAAGGTTTTACACTGGTATTTATTTAATGTGGTTACTAGTATTCTCTTCTTTTCAAGGGTCAGCAAATGAAAAAGGGAACTTTAATTTCCTTTAATTTCCTCAGCTTTTGTTGAAACTAGTTTTGAACTCTCTCTTGATCTCGCTGAGAATAAGGTGGAGCCAATATTAATTAAGTGTGATAAATAAGTAAAAGAAGAGTGTCATGAAAATGTTTTTCTGAGCTGTCATTGTTTTAGAGCTCTGACAGAAAATAGTCAGTGGTGACTGATGTGTTGAGGTCAGAGTCATTGTGTGTGTTATTCATTATATTCCTTACTGCCAATTGAAAGCACAATGGTATTCCTGTTCTTGAGATCCTTTGTACCTACTGCTATTTGTAGACGAGGAAAAATTATTGCAGCTTCTCATAACTGAATGCCAGGAGAGATATCAGAAATTTTCATTTTGTTGCTGCTTTAGATTACAGAACAAAATTAGTTGCATATGTAATAAGGCTACTGATGCCATGAGAAAATGATTTGTGACTCATGAGAAAACTTCTTAGCCAAAAATATACAAAGTTAATTGGGAAATGATTTCTTTTTCCCCAATGTGGCAAGACATGTCAGCCATATATATTTTGCCACATAATTGGCAGGAAAATAATGCAATTTTACAGTCTTGTACTGTGCTACAATATGTTGCTTATTGTAAACCTTTGCAATCACCCAATTACAAGGTACCAAAGAAAAATGAGATTCAACAGTACCTCAGGACTCAATTCAGCTCATAAGTACCTCCAAATCTCTGAAAGTATCCCAGTTTTCACATCTACACATCTATTACTTTCCCCCTCTGACAATGGTCAGGCTAAAAGCAGTAAGTCAACCCAAATGAGCCAGGTTAAACTCTGCATGCTTAGGTGCACTCAACATTACACGTCCACTGCCTATCTGTCCAGAAATTTCCATAGCTTATACTGTAGTCATTAAATCATTTAAAAAGTACTAATCTTCCAGCCTAGACATTGGCAGATGTGTTTCCCATATTTCAGTAAAGAACAGTCTCATCTATCTCTTTGAGACAGCTGATTTCTTAAATCTGGGGGAAGTACCAGCTCAGTGCTAATGTTGCCAGTCTTTGGTGAATGCAGGAGGCATTCCCTTTCCTCTAGCCTTAGAAGTATGTTTAGGTTGTTAAAGTTTTTCCTGGCATTGCAATGCTTTCCTAGCCAGAATGCTGGCAAGTTCTTTCATCAGGAGGATATTCTGTTGATTAACACCATAGAAATGTGAATAACAAGTAAATAAGATCTGTATGATGCATGTGTCACAATGAAAGCTCAGAACTTAATCAGATTTTCATGATTTAAATTTACAATAAAACTAGTCAGTTTGACAGTCATGGCCAACTGAAGTGACATAGCAGGCTTGAAGTCCTCAAGATCATCTGCTACAAAATTCAAACCATGTTTTCTCTTATTAGAATAGACATCCACAACTATTTAAACTCAGAGTAGTAAAGCTGTAGTTCTCTGGGCTGCTTGACAAAGGACCCATAACAAAAGAGACCTAATCCATTTTGGGGTACGGATAGCTAGCAGAAGATTATACCTTGTCATATATTATTTCTTTCATAGAATCTTTGCTACGTGCAGTGCATAGGGTGAAAAATGTTAAGTGAGATGGTGTGGGACTAAGGCTATTGTCTGTAGGGTCCCAGCCTCACTAGCTGCAAAATTTGGAAAGTGTGAAGGGAGCAAATAAAGGGATTTCAGAATAAGTGTGGCCTAATGTTTAATGTAGTTGAATACCACCCTGAAGAGCTGGATTCTTGCCTAGCCTCTGAGTCCCTGTGTGACACTGAACTGAGCTTTCCACAGGTCTGGGAAGTGGCCCTGCTCTTAAGACAGCAGAGGAGAAGGGAGCACTGGGTCCACTTTCTGGTGTTATCCACAGTGTCAGGGCAGCAGGTCTGCTTGGGTCAAGACCCAGAGAGTGTCCATGCTGCTGACTCTGCATCAGACAGGGGGTAAAACATCAAGGATAGTGTTTAGATAAGGCTAACATTTCCTGATGCCCAAATCTGGGCAAATTCTTGCTTGGAATACAGGTTTTCTGCACTACTTTTTGGTGAGTTTGACTCTTTCTGATGTTTGGGTCCCAGCTCTGGTGATCTGAGTCACCCATCTGGGGATAGCTTCATAACCCTTAGGTGTTGTGATACTCTGTCACAGAATCATGGATGAGTTTGGGTTGGAAGGGACCTTTAAAAGTCACCTTATCCAGCCCTTCTGCAATGAACAGAATATATTCAACTAGATCCGGCTGCAGTTCAACCTGTCTGAGAGTGTTTCCAGGGATGAGGCATTTTCCAGCTCTCTGGGCAAAGTGCTCCAGTGTTTCACCACCCTCATCATTAATTTCTTCCTTATCTCTAGTCTAAATCTACTCTCTTCTAGTTTGCAAACATTACCTCTTGTCCTACCATAACAGCCACTGATAAAAAGTTTGTCCTGTGAAGTGCTGGGGTTAAACACCCAGCCCTGAATGAGGGTTGGCATATCCATCCATGTCTACAACCACACAAGAAAGCCTCTCCTGATTGCTTTTCACCCAGGGTCTGGCCAGCCTTGGGTGGGAACTGCTTAGGAGATCACCACCAGGTGCCCCCACTTTCCACATTAACCTTGAGGTGGGGCAAGAAGCCACCTCTGTAAGAGCTGACTGCTTGTAGTGGGGTTGGGACAGTGTATGTGTTGTGTGAGGATTTTGGCTATGGGAAAGGCTCCCTCACTCTTCATGGCAAGTGGAGTTCCCAGGATGGGAGGCCCAGAACATGAAGCTGTCTCTGAGTCTCTGTGGTATAACTGGGCTCATGGCCTGGCTGCTACTTTTGCCCACAGGTTGGCTCTTTGCTTGGCTTGCTCCCTTCTTCATGTCTGCTTTTGTGGGTGAGTGCATTGACTTGTTCCTTCTCTGGCTGTCTGGCTCTTTGGGTCTCTGGTGTGTGATGTGGTAGTGGAGGGGGGAGTTTGGCTGCTGGTCTGATTGTTAATGACAGTATTATTCTATGTTGGACAAGTGGTCAGCAGAAGACCTTGTCTTTCCTATAACTCTCTTTAAGTATTGAAAGCCTGCAATAAAGTCTCCTCAGAGCCTTCTCTTCTCCAGGCTAAACAACCTCAACTCTCTCATGCTTTCTTTGTAGGAGGAATGTTCCAGCCCTCTGATCACTTCTGTGTCTGTCCTCCGGACCTGCTCCAACAGATCTATGTCTTTCTTGTGCTGAGGACTCCAGAGCTGGACACACTACTCTAGGTGAGATCTCACCAGTATGGAGTAGAGGGGCAGAATCACCTACCTCAGTCTGCTGGCCATGTTTTGATTCAGTCCAGGACACAATTGGTTTTCTGGGCTGTGAGTGTATATTGCTGGCTTATATCCAGTTTTTCATCCACCAGTACCCCCAGTACTCTGCAAGTACAAGCTCTTCTCTGCAGGGCTGCCCTTGATCCCTTCCTCCTCCAACCTGTATTAATACTGGAGATTGTTACAACCCAGGTGCAGGACCTTGCACTTGGCCTTGTTGACCCTCAGGAGGTTCACACAGGCCCACTTCCCAAGCTTGTCCAGGTCCCTCTAGATGGCATCTCATCCATTAGGGTTTCAACTGCACCACACAACTTGATGTCAGCCTGCTGAGGGTGAACTCAATCCCACTGTCTATATCCTTGATGAAGATATTAAATGGTACTGGTCTCATTATGGACCCCTGAGGGACACCACTTGTCACCGATCTCCATCTAGACATTGAGCTGTTCACCACTATCTTCTAGATGTGATGATCCAGCCAAATCCTCATCCACTAAACAGTTCACCCATCAAATTTGTATCTCTTCAATTTAGAGTAAAAGATGTTGTGAGACACTGTATCAAAGGCCTTACAAAAGTCCAGATAGGTAACATTTTTAGCTCTTCCCTTGTCCACTGGCATAGTCACTTCATCATGGTCACCAAGAGCTGTTCCAGCTCTAGGTTAAAGAAAATATTTGGCTTCTACCTCAGTTCATGTCAGTAGTCTCCCTTCACTGTTCCTGCCTCCAAGCTACTGATACACTGGAATCCCTGTAACTTGAATCTCCCATGCTTTTCTTTTTTTAGAACATCTAAATGCAGTGTGCAGAATGACTGACACAGAGCACCATAACCTATTAACATGTGTGGGTGAAGAGAAGGGGGGTTGAGGTGCTAGCAAACAGAAACTGTAGCTCAATCCCTGCCATGGTGTAGCAGAGCTGGGAGTTGAGGCCAGATTTTCCCTTTCCAGTCCTTGGAAAGCAAATCTTCCCTTTCAAAAAACCATCCACGTTTTGTGCCCATGCAGCACCTTGCAATGGACTCAGAAGCACTGGGTGATTAAAAGCACCCCTTCATTGCTGACATATGAGCCATTTCTCACCTGAGAGAGCAGGACATGCACACTTAATTAATCATTGGATACATCCAAAAAACCCACTTTGCTCTGATTTCTGCTTCTTTTACCTGAGTAAGTGGGAAGTGAACTTCTCAGACTGATTATTAATTAGGCCGAATAAATGCAAACAAGAAGGGAAACAAAAGGGGAAAAAAAAGAACTGCTAGTAAGAGTCATCCACCAGTCTGTGGTTGGATAATATGTTTGGACAGAATGTTTTCAAGAGAGCAGTGCTCTCTTAAAAGAGTTAATGAAAGACACCATTTGTGACTGTGGCTGTGTACTGAGACAACAGCAAGCCCCTACTATGATTTATTCAGGAAAATCCATGGGAGTGGTGGAGAAGGGGAAAAAGAAAGATCAGCCTAAACATCTGGTGCCAGAGCTTTTATGCCTTCATATAAGGTCCAGGAGCCTCCTGGCTACCACTTGAAAAATTCTTTGGATATCTCTTGATGTTTCTTCCTCCTTGTACCTATCCATTTATCTACTTCTCCCTTATCTTCACATTATCTTTTTTCTGACCTCCACTCACCTCTGTGAAAGACCAGGTTTCTTTAAACAGAATGACCATGTATTGTTTTCTTTTGTTTAACACCTTTTCTTGTGACCTTGCATGTCCAGCTGAGCTCAGGCGTTCCTTCGTTCTGGCATCCAGGGGACATTCCTCCTCTCCAAGTCAATATGATCCATAAAACTGATTCAGTTTAGCTTAAATTAGGCATCCACTGTCCAGTAAACTGAATTATTCAACCAAGCGTGTTGTCGGGACCTCTTTCCAGGGGCCTATACACAGTTCCTGAGAGGTACCTGATACTTCAGGGAATTGGTCCTGGTCTCCATCTGCCTGTTCACTGTTGGTCCTATATCACACCTGCTAGCAGTTTGCAGGTATCTCATATGTTCCATGGCAACTCTTTTATCACAAGATTCCTACGTGTAGACAGCTGAATTGAGGCCTAGACATTGGCTGATTATACAGCAACGCTGTAAGATGCTGGCTTCCAGCTCAGCTGCAGCTCTGCCCTGCCCAACCATGGGCTCCAAGGAGCCCAGTCCTGTCCCTGTGGTCCCGCCTAGACGTTCCAGAGCTACGTCTGACCTGTATTGTCTCGCTGGTCCTGGTCCTGATCCCAGCCTGTGACCCAATATCCCAACATGGCCTTGGCCCCATGCAATTGCCTGGGCCTGTGGCCTGACCCCAGCTCTTCCTCACAACCTACCCTGCTTCCCCAGTTGAAGTCTTTACTAACAAGTTCCTGCATGTTCTCTGCCTGCTTGGTTTAAACCAGTGTCAAGGTCCATGTAGCTGTACTATAAATGGCGACACTAGAAGCATTGGCCTGGAGACAAGTATCACAAGCAGCTTTAATCACAAATCATGCTCAATGGGGCCACACTGCAGCCAAAATACAGATAAGCTGAGCAATTCTTGAAAAAAAAAAAATCAAATTATTTATGTGCTGATTTATTATTACTAATTTTCTATGCACTTGATTGAACAGATTTTTCTGTTTATGAATTCTGTTTCAAATATTTTGCTGATGCTGGAAAACAGGCCTGACCCATCAAACATTTCCACACTTTTAGCAGTATTATGAATCTACATTTAATTTCTAGTTTGCCAAAGATCCCATCTTTCCAGAGGAGCAAGGCAGTATCCCAGATCCATACAGCCCTTAATCTTGAAGTGTTCCAAATTTTGAGCCTGCTCTGAATATGCCTTGCATACAGCATAAATCCTTCCCTGTCCCCACCCCCACCCCCCCTTTTTTTTTGTGTGTGTGTACGAATACAGTCTGATGAGGTGTAGTGAATCTAACAATGCTGCAAGAAAAACACGCATTGCCAGAGGTTGGGTTCCTTCTCCAGCTGAAAAGCTCTGGTCGTCCACCCTTCTGGGCTGGATTAACTCAGGGTGAAGGACAGGGCTTGGTTTCATAACATGTGAGATATTCTCTTGAAGATATTTGAATGGATCTGAAAAATACAGTTTGAGAAGGCACACAGGCTGTTCTGGAGTGATGCCTGAAGGTTATGTGGGATTTCCTAGGATATTTATAACGGCACCAAACTGAGCCCTAGATTGTTACTGAATGAAACTCGGTTATCTAGTGCATATATAGTCACATGAGGACATTTATCTTTGGGTGTATCATTTTGGAGATGAATCTCCTCTTTTGTGCTAGATAAAGTGGGTTAGCAGGGCACAGACTGGGCTAACTGGGTACGATGCTGCACAGGAAACATCCAAGAAAACAGCCCAGCTGTGGAGGAGTGGCTATGGGAGTCCCATATTTGGCGCAAGAGATTTGGCAGGCCTGTAATTCATTGTCATCTGGTATGAGATGTTTTTTGAATATGGGTTGTTGCAACTACTTAGGAAAACTGTAATGTGAATTGATGCCAAGCAGAAAAAAAATCAAGTAATGTTCAGATGAAGTTGATAAGCCATTGGTTTGTCTCTTCCTGCATCTTGAATGAATGGAGGTTAACAAATAATTTTTTAATGGGATATCCATTCCATGCAGTTCTGCAAATTGTCAGGCTGGAGGCCAAGCAAAATAAGTTTTAGGATTTTCTCAACTTCGTAATTGTGTTGTTACATTACATGATAGAAACTGAGCTGTGGCATTAATTCTTCTCTCCAGCATTTAAAAGAAGAGGAAATATTTCTTTTTTATTTGACAGCTAAAATTTCATTCATGGGGTATTAGCAGAATTAGCTTTTTGTCTATTGAACCCTCTTCTGTGTTTCTGGTAATGATTTAGCTTTAGTACTAAGGAACTATTTTATTTGTGAAACACTAATCTGTATCAAGCAGAGAAGAGGGAAAAAAGAAAAACACTTACGGGAGACAGGGAAGATCTGCAATGTTTTTAAACTGAAGATACAAATCTGCTTTTTAAATGCTCTGACTGATCCATCTCTATCCTATCTAAAAATCCATTTTGAAAAAAAATTCTGTCCCCCCAAATAAATATTTAGACCCTCCCCAAATGTCCCTATAAAAGATGCTGGTTTTGTATGCTCTCCTTGCTGCCAGATCACCCGATTGCATGTTGTTTTCAGGATCAAAAGTTTGAGATGTGGTGGGACAGGGAGCTGATCGTGTTCAGGTCTTCCCTGAAATCCATGTCTGGAAGTTACTGCTGGATTGGTGCTTAAGTTTTATCAGCAAGAAACAGTTTCCCCTGTGTGTTAATTATCACTTTCTTCATCTAGACATAAAAGCATGTGTTTGCCATTTGGGCACAAATCCCCAGGTTTACAGATTTGCTTTGTCCAATGAGGAAAAATAAACAAAACCAAATGGCTGAGGAATTTTTTCTTCCCTAACGAGAGTAAGGTTTGATTCTCTGACAGATGTCATGTGGATCTTTGTTCTCTAGAGACAAATTCTTGGAGAATTTTGGTACAGATTTTTGTGAACATTTCACACCATCTCAGTGATGGCAGGAGACTTAGAGCACCTTGAACAAGCATGGGTAGATCTCATTTTCCATGCACCAGAATTATGGGAGAACCCAAATTTTTCTCCATTCTGTTGCCTTACTGAATGATCCAAACTTCTGAAGGTGGTCCAGAGAAGTCCTCTGGCCATGGACAATGAATGGATATTCTCTCTTACAGCTGGTGTAGTGATGTTTGATGGGTTTGGGGAATACATGTTCACTCCTGAAGGATACTGACAACATAATGAGGTTATTGTATTTCATGAGTGCTGAAAATTGCCCTGAAGACAGAAAATCCAATAATCTCTTCCACTCTTGAAGAGAAATTAACTTGCAGTGTCAAAGCAAAATCATTGTATCCTCTTTGTTAATCCTGTCACCTTGCTGATTCCCTGTGCTAATTATGAAAACTGCTGGTGATTGTTTTTATTTCTTGCTCTTCCTCCTTGTTGTAAATTGCCCTTAAAAGGAAGGAAACACACCCAAATGTGTTACACTGATTTCCTCTTCCAGTACACATGCTAGGGATAGTAGAGAAAGGTACTGACAAGTAGCAGAGCATCTGTTCTTGTTTACAGAGTGCCCAACTGCAACTGAATAGCTTGCCAGAAAAAGCAAACTATAATCTGTGGAACTGAACAATCCTAGAAAAAACAATACATCACATTTGCTGTTGTTACTCATCCAAATATACTGCAGAGGGGAACCATAGCTTGAAGTTTGTTTATCATTTGGTGTCTCTGTTCTTTTCCTTTAACAGAAGTGTAGACAATTTAGCAAGCACTGGAAAGCAGACAGCATTTACAACACAAACGTGAACATGCTGTGCATATGAGCAAGAATAATCCTTGCTTCTAGTGGGTCATTACCAGGCTAAAACAACTTAGCTCTGCCCCTGTCTAGGGAGTGCGAGTGTTTTTGAGATGGTTCAGGTCTGTGTTCATCATCACTATTGGACAATGAAGATATCCTGAGGTGTTTTGCAAGGGACATCAGTTCAGACCCCAATTCAAGAAGCATGCCATGTCTCACTATTTTACTTTGTTGTGTAGCCCCTGTTTAGTTTAGTGATGTGCCATGGTGTTCAGGTTTGAGAATGAAAAAAAGAAATTTTTGAATTACAGGAGCTTTATATGAGGTCTCAAAATCCAGTTTTCACTAACTAAAAGCAATTTTTCTGCTTCTCAATCACTGAGAAACCAAGAATTTCTATTACCATCACTGGGAGCTGCTGAGCTTTGCTATTTAGGTGTATTGAAGTGAATAAGGAGTTTCTTTCCAGGCAACCTTTTCTGAGAGAAATGCTGACAACAGCTCTTCCCACTGAAACATTGCCACAGAAGGACAAGCCAAATTCTTGCAGTCCTTCCCATGTCGCATTCTGAATTACTTTTTTCCCCTTATTTTATGTTTGTGGTTAAACAGTTGCCAGGCTTTACCAAAGAAGCAACTGCCATGTAATGCAGGGTTATAGGATGTATGCTTAAGTGCTTGGGAGGTCTTTTTTTTTTTTTTTTTTTTTTTTTTTACTGTAAGGGATATTAAAATGCAAGATACTGTATCTGGTTGTAGAGTAGCTCTGAATGTATATCTGTTGTTTCCCAAGACAATAAACAAGCAACAGCTGACGTAGTTTTAAAACAGGCATAGAAATTTATCTATCCCTTGTTTAGAGGGCAAAGCTGAGTTAAAAGCCCTGCATAATTACATAATATTAATTCTTACAAATAATTGTATATCAGCACCATATTTATTTTGATTAAATGCACACTGAATCTGAAAGAGTGAGGTTCTGCCCTGAATAAAGGAAAAATATTTTCAGCATGAGGACAGTCAGGCATGGGAGCAGGCTGCCCAGAGAGGTTGTACCACCTCCATCCTGGGAGGCTTTTTAAAGACCTGATTGGATAAAGTACTAAGAAGCCTGGTCTGGTCTTATGAATGTTCTTGTTTTAAGCAGGAAATAGGTCTCAAGACTTGCTAAGGTCCACCACGAATTCTCCTATAAATCTATGATCCTATGTACTTTGGTGCATTAATGTTTCAGTGGAACAGGTCTATTTGTGCTGGTGCTGTCAAATGCCATTTGCAGAGGCTTTGCAGTCTAAAAGATTGATTGTAATATATGGATCAAGCAGGTTATCTGGCGTGGGGTTTGGGACACAAATTGGTGGGTAAGTCTAATGGGATGCACAAAACTCTCATTCTTCTAATAGCAGTTCTTTTCCACAGGTCTCTGCACACCTGCTTACCATGTTAAAGACTGCTGGGAACGTTCTGGAGGCTGGAGCCCACTGTTAGGGGCTGGATTGCACATTTCCATTGGAAACCTTCCCTGCTTGTTGATGGGAAGGTGAAGGGTATGCAGGATATGGAGTGCATGGCCCAAGTGGCCACAAAGTTCTTTTTATTGGCCTTACATAGAAATAGGACCATTAGTGCTATGTGGCTAGTATTAGTGCTATGGCTAGTGGTTTCAAACGTCTAAACATGCTGGTGCACTAAAGGACTTCCTGGAGAAAAGGGTGATGGGATTATTGCCATTGTCAAAGCCTGGGTTTTGGTTGACCTTGCAGTAATGGATAGGGTTGATGGGATGGCGCAAAGTTTTGGAGGACTTTCAAAGCATGGAGAGAAAGCTTGTGTTTGATGATGAAATAAAGTAGAAATATGGCTGCAGAGTTGTAGTAGAACAGTAGGATGAAGGGAGATAGTCTTCTTGCTATTTTTTGAATGAACTTCAAGAAATAACCAAATGTGGCTGAATTTAGCAGAAAAAAAATCCTGTTGACCTCCTCTTAATTTATGCAGCTTGTGGTTTCGGTGACAGTCCTATGAAAAAGCTTCCAGTGTTTTCTGTGGATAAGTATCAAGCCTCAATAAAACCCCTGAGTGATGTCAACAAGTCCTGTCAGAAATAAGGCACAAAACCAACAGGTGGAGATACCTCTGGTGAACCCTATGTTCTATTGGCTGAGGTGTTTTTTTTTTGTTTCTGTTTTTCACTTTTTTTTTTTTCCCCTGTGGCATCTTTTCAGCAGCTTAGAGAATAAATTATCACCCTCAGATATTTTGATTTTTCTCACAGTTTTCTCATACTCCCATCAATTCCTAAGACATAATTCTCTCCATTATTTGCAGGTCTCTTTGTTTGAAGGAGAGCTGAACCAGAGAAGATGCTAACATGAGGGCACTGCAGAGGACATAGTTGTGATTCCCCATCCTATGTAGCTCCCTTTTTCTAGAGAGGTCACAGACCCTTCCTGTTCACTTTTTGGCTGCACAACGCTGCTCACTGTCATCTAACTCATGAAAAATTGGCACAGCTGGCACAACTTTTTTGTTTTTTGGACAATAATTTGTTTCCCGTCATTAGAGGTAAATGTGAATGGTATTCCAGTGTCAGATTTCAGAATGTGGTATTAAGAGCCTTGGTTATAAGTAAAAAATAGGCAAAACCATTAACTTTTACAGAATCTGTAGTATTTTATTTTTTTTTTTTTTTTCCTGGCTTTTAAAAGTGGATGGTCTTCTTATGCAGTTGATCAAAAAGTGCTTGAGGGAACAGGTACATATCGCTTTCATTGATTAGATTACTTGGCAGTGAGTACAATAAGGCATGGAGTCCACTCAGAGAACCAGGAATAAGATTCTGCTCTTTTAAACCTGAGCCCTAACCAAAGAGTGGCTGATGCAGCCCCTGAGCCTCCTGAGCAGTTCTTGTGCAAGGTCAGTGAGTCCACCTGCATAGATCTCACCAGATAAAATAAGAAAGGCCCATTCAAAGGAAAATTCTCACTTTTCAAATATTTCAGATAGCTCTCCAATAACAATTTTCATAGTTCACATTCCCATCCCAACACTGGACCCCTGGAATGAGTCATTGGAAAATTGGGTGAAATCGTAGAGTCCAAACGGATGCCTGTTTCCCTGAAGAGGCACAAGTGGTTATAGCAGTGGATTTGCTTCCAACCTTATGCTAATATCCATTTATTTTTGCCAGTTTTCACCACTTGCTAGAGCATCTGTTTCCCATGGACCAGGAAGCTTCAGAAGCTACTGGAAGAGTGATGAGGTTTGGTTTGTATTTCTGTGGTCTATAGACAGGAGAATGTGTCAGTCAGCATCTTTATGGGGTAGATTCAGGAGAAGACCTCTTTGTGTGAAGTTGTTGAGTCACTGTCCATTGGGGAGCTTGAGTCAAGGTCAGTGCTGAAAGACCATGCCTACACCATTGCATAGTGCTTGCTGCCTTGGCTTGGTCAATCCCCATGTAGAGGCACAGAGGGTGGGTGTGAGACCTCAGGAACATGGCTGCCTGCCCAAAGTCCTGCCATCACCAGCTTGGGAGAGTCCTGCTTTGATGTGCTTGTGCTGCATTCAGACCCCCTCTCATCCTGGTCAGGAGTGTTTCTGCCTACACCCATGGTTCTGGCCCATAGTACCTGCACTCTGCACTGTGGTGGGAACACAAACCATTAAGGGAATCTTGCCACAGGGGATGCTTTGTGTGAGTGTTTTATTTAGGGGGTCATTTGATGCCCAAAGTGTCTCAGTAGAATAAAAACAGGTAATGCTGCTCCCAAGTGCCTGCTGACAATAGACACTGAATTGATGTCTGTTTGCTTCTGCAGGGTATGCTTAGCATATACATTATGATATGAGGCTATCCCATTTTTTTTTTTCAGTTACAGTGCTTTGAATTCACTACTGATCTTGAACACAAGTAATGCATACAGTTCTTAGATTTCACTAGAGATTCTGGTCATTTACCTTGACCAACTTCAGAAGAAGTTCCTGCTAGAAATGAAGGTCACCAAATCAAAAACATGTCTGTGTGCATTAAAATCCCTCAGCACAGTGTCTGACTGCCAGTCTGGCTAGGAGAACAGCACTGGTCCCTGCAGTTAACTGGGCAGTTTCTTCCTCACTGATGTTTTTCCAGAAGGGTATTAGCACAATGGAACATGTGTTGCTGAAATGCATACTCACCAAGTACCAGATGCAATGGAGCTGGTTGATTTTTTGCTTCCCCCAATGTGCCTTGATGGGTTCAGAGTGGGATCCAGCAATTTAATTTGTGATATCTTTAAGATCACTGCAACAACTCAAAAGCTGTGGACAGACGTAAATAACATTTTGTAATATATTTATTGAATGGTAATGCAAACCAGAGAAATCTATAAAGAAGGGAGGAAATCATACTCCCTGTCTGGGAGGTATTGAACTGAATTTTAAACCAGAACCAGAGAACCAGACATGGTTGAGACTGAGAAGGGAAGGGGGAGTGTTCACCCAACTTTCCCCTTAAGAAATAAATTACTGGTAAGACCACACAATATTCTTCCAGTTTTCTGTCCTCCCGATCTCCCTTTTTAAGTAGACAAGCTCACATTTTGATGGTCTCCCCCATTTTTAGAAGTATTCCCATTGGTAAAGGTTTACATAAGAGTCTTTTACTTTTTTCCCCAGAGGATGAGTTGTTCTTGCAGCTGAAATCCCTGCCAGGAAGTCCTACCCTCTGATTGCTTCTATTACATGGAGAGTAATAGGACACTGAGACAGTGAAGCTGTTTTTACTCTGTGTTAGGCAGCAGCTTCCCTTCATACACCACCATTGCTGTTGAATAGCATGAAATGAGAAAAGGCTCAGTCTCTGTAATGAAGTCAATAGCTCCCCATCTGAAGAATAGGAGGGATTTCAGCCAGGAGAGCGGAATGGCTTGCTTTCTCTTAATTTCTTATTTTACTTTCTACTTTGTGTTCCTCCACCACATATATTACCCCTTGTTTGCAGTCACTGGGGGATAAATTAGTCCAAGATTCTGCTTACCACTACTTCAGCACTTCTACTATTTCTGATCAACCTATACTTAACATGTAACCTATACCCCTTCTGAATTTGTCATAAAGATTTCCATGGGAATTGTGTTCTCCAGACCAGATTCTACTTTGTTATTTTAGTATAAAACCACAGCACTTCCACTGAAACTCCACCATATTTTATCTCCATCTCCATCTATGAAATTTGTGTTTCCCTGGAATAACTGGCGAGTTGAATATAAAACAAATTTATGTGAAGATTTACTGCACTGAATAACCACAGTGGTTACAAATCTTTTAAATTTCAAGTAAAAATGATTTATATTCTGATGCTGGTGTTTGAAGGCGCACAAGCTTTGGAAGTTGATTTCAAATAGATCTCAGGGTTACTGTTAGGTAGATTTTGCTTATTATTCTTTGTAATAGGCAGACTAAAATTGTGTCTTCTGAATTTCATATTTGTTTCACTGTATACAAACTTTACCCTTAAACAGAGTGGGGCTTTCTTTGAGTAAGAGGAAGCAGAGGTTACACATGACAGTTTCTAGCCCTGCCATTCCTCAGAAGATCAAATTATCTGGATCAAATGGTTAAACCTTCATGAAATGTCCAACAAAATTGTCCTCCAGAGGAACTGCAGTTACATGCTGATAAATTTTATAAAACTGTCCCTTGTTCATTTTTTGTATAAATGTGCTAAGTTAAAGTCAGATTTAGTCAGAATAATTCAGTTAGGGATATTTTAAGGCAGCGCTTACATTTTAAAAGGTTATGATTTTCTCAGCAATCTGAGGGAAGCCTTGCACAACAGAATAAACACTAATTTTTGTATGTGGTAGAGTCAGGTGTATTAGCTTATAGTAACTTTATATTTGCTTTAATTGCTAGTCTATATTAGTACCAAGGGTGTTTTGAGGCATCGTCATCCTTTGAACATAATTTTGGGAAAGTGAGCTCCTGGAGTTGGAGTTGGTTGTTGTGTTTTCATAAAACAGCACAAACTATTTCTGTTGAAGATAGCCATACAGAAGTAACATCGTTTCTGTGTCCCTTGGTCTTATTCTGGAGGGATTGTCCCCAGCATGTTACCCTGATCCTGCCATCATGCTGTCTTTGCTCTGTTTCTTACTCTAAGGTACATCTATACCTTTGGGAGCAAGGCTTGGCTTTATAAAGTCTGATCCTCTGAGGCACAGACACTCAGCCTTTGATGAAGTATATGCTTTAATTTGCACAACATTTTTTATCCTACTGATTCTGTATGAGTAAAATGTAAACAAGTATTTAAGGATTTTCCTAGATCTGTCCCAGAATGCTTACACTTTGAAAGTCTCAACCCATTTTCTATCACCTGTGAATCAACATGTTCATAGTTGGTACAACTGAAGTCATGATCATCTTCAACCTCTGACATTAGTCACTCAGAGGAGAGGTCAGCGAGGGTGATGTGGACTTTGGAAACCCAGTACCCTGGAAAGACAGCCACACTTTATTCCTCTGCCTGTACCATACTGAATAGCATGATGTTTGAGGCCACACTTGGGTTTTGCACAAACTGCTGAAGAGTCAGAGAATTGTGGTGGTCAGGGCTGGATGTCTCCAGCTGTGTTGTGGTAGTGTGGAGTTGAAAGACATGGTGTCTTGCTGTCACCCTCGGAGCTGCCCGTTGGCACCGCTGAGCAGTAATCTCGCTTCACAGTGTGAGATGCCACCCTTGACCTGGTGTTGGATCTCATGGTGAGGAAGGAGTATTCTCCTTATGGAGGAGAAAGATCAAGAAAATCCTGAGACTGATATGTGACAAAAGCACACTTGAAATTTCTTTCCATTTATTTTTTCTGTTGTTTTATAATAGGATGGCCAAACAATGACCTAAGAATACTTATCTTCAAGTTCAGACATAGTCTGCAAATACAGCTCTCTGACTGAAAAGCTTTGGGAACCCCCAGCTTCCCTGTATCTACCAGCATTAACACCCCTTCTGCCTTCTCTAAGAAATATCCCATTTGCAGCAAGGTGGCTGGAACTCAAAATCTTTTTCTAAAGCTCTCTGTCTCTTACAGCTCCTGTTTTTCAGCTACAGTTGGAAGTATTCTGGTCACATCAAATCCAGGTTATGTAAGTCACATCAAATCCAGGCCATGAAAGGCTGTCATCTAAATCCACATGTTCTGCTCAATTTCTCTCTGGAGTTGAAGGTTCCTGTGCTGAATTGAAGTAGTTAGATTAGTTTGGTAATCTAGGCTCAAACCACCAGTCCACAGGCTATGGAGGGATATGTATTTAAACTGCTGTGCTTGAACATAGTCTTAGGAATTATCTGCATATCTCTGGACAAGATGAGTTCTGATATGTATAAAGGCAATATGAACCATAACTGGGTGCAAATTGCATTTGAGGACTGACTGTAAAGGAGCTGCCCTAGAAAACTGAAAGAAGTGCAAAGCTTACTGTTCGGTCACTAGCAGAAAGTCTTGTGACTTTACAAAACCTAAGCACAGTGCCCAAAGTGGTTAAAGTTCTTTTAGAGCTCCCGTCTCTGGCATGGCTTGGAGGGAGCATTAAAATTAGGCTCCTGGAAATGAGGAGGTGACCTGTATTAAGCTTACTTTGAAAGTCTGGCAAAATAGAAGCTCAGTTCCTGAGAATATATTTTAAACACATCCCCTAAATTTGTGTTTCCTGGTTTAAAAAGCTGGCAGAATTTATAGCAAAGTTGTGTGTTGATGCAGTTTAAGTTCCTGAGGGCAAAACTAGCTTTGTAAACCTGTTTCTGCAGAAACAACTTCTTAGTACTCCATTGTTGTTATTAAAGTGTGGTTGCCCTGTGTGGAGTTAAAAAAAGTTTCAAAAAAAGACAATAATCGCGGAGATTAGCAAAGAAGAAAGAAACAGTTGTGTGTTTGCTTGTGCATGAAAATGCTCCTTTCCGAAAACCTTGCAGCTAATCTCTTTAGCCATGGCAGGAATAGGCAGAACTGTAGCCTTGAATCAATACCTGTGGGAGACGATGACTAACAGACTCAAGAGAGTTTTTTTGTTTGGAGAGGAACGCTTAAACTTTTGGAGTTAGTACCAGCTGTTCCTTTGAACAATGCTGTACTTATGACTCAGAGCAGGGCGGTTGTGTTGTAAGCAAGCAAAACTGATTATTTCCCTTTGTATGCTTACTAAAAAAATATTTTAAAAAATGGAAAGAAACTTTAGGTGGACCTGAAAGATAGAGGAGCCTCTAAAGTACTTGTGAATCAGTTTTCCTGGTATAACTGCATCCATATGTGAATTTATTGAAAACATATGTGACTTTGATAAAAGATTACATTTAAAGAAGGGGCTAGAACTGGGCTACAGACAACAGGGTACTGTGTTTCATCAAACACTGAGCTACACATTTTCAAATGTTTCATGTTAAGAGAAAATGTTTAGATGATTTTAAACAGTGCACTACTCCATTTCCATTGGCTTGCTTATCACAGACCCCTTATGAGTGTTTCTGTTACAGAATAATCCACCAAGGCCATTCATCTGGTTGCTTGCTTGGGGGAAGAAAATTGAGTTACAATATGTTTACTCTAAGGAATGGTATTATGTATTTGTAAGGTTTAGAACTGAGTGAGTGAGCCATCTGGGGAGAAGAAATAGCAAACACAACACTTGCCTGAGATTCATTATCATTATTAGCTTGCCCCACATTTTCAGTATAGAATCTAATAATAACTAGGATGTGGTGCAATTCATATTAACCAAATCTCCAAGAGAAGCTGATATAAATTCAGGCAATTATGTATTTAAAAACAGCTGAGATACTTTCAAACTAATTAATAGACAATAGGGAATATTATCTGTTTCTGGGAAAAAAGATGTTTCAGATAACCAAACCTCAGGTCATGGAAACTGCACTTTAAATTGTATATTAGGGTTTAAGCTGCAATGTGTTTTTACAAGACAAACAAAAATAGTCTTTGGGCTGGATTTAGCTCTCCCTGTGTACACAGAGTGCTCTGAGTATATTATATATAGCTAGATTCCTTGTGGATTGAATACTCTGTGAATTCAAAGTCTCTCTCTTGCCATTCTGACTTTCAGAATGCAGCTTAAAGTCTAAGTCTGTCCAAGACCTTTGGCCTATTATTGGTCCAGACAGGTCAGGTTCTGTAACAGCTACAGGTATAAAGCTTGAAATACATCTTTGTCTTTGACTTCTACATTCCAGTTGTTAAGGGTTTCTTGGTGGCTGTAGCAGTGTTAAGTAGGCTGCAATGAAGCCCCAACTCCTGACTTTAGTAATGCTGGTTTGCTGCTGTGCCTTTTTGATAGTGATGTGTGTGGACATTTTGCTCCAGAAATGGAAATTTAGATTGATGAACAACAGTGGATGCCTGTCAAAATCAACAAGAAATGTAATTATTTTCAGTACTGTGTTTGGAAATTTTTTCTACCTTGGAAATTTTTTCTATCTCAAAGAACTAATTCCCACTATCTGAAAAAGCTCCAATGATCATAAGATACAGCAGCACCTCAGTGTCCTAGGCAGCTTGTTCTTTGCTGAATGGAGGTGAACTGTTGTCCAAAGTATTCATAAGTGGAGGACCTTTGCCACCTTTAGATATTGCAAGATGCAACTATCAGCAGCAACCTTCTGTCTGAATGGAGGAACTACCTACAATAAGGTGCTACAGGTAAGGTCCTATCTGAGACAGGAATGACTAGAATATGACTGGAACTTTTCCTTGAATTTGATACTTTATAAGGAGGCATAAATAAAAAAAAAACCAAGCTGTTTTTCTAAAAAGAAGGAGCTAAGCAATGAAAGAGCAGTTTTGTCCTTACAGACTTGGAGGAAATCAAATACAGCTGTGGATGGATCATGCAAGCATCTCAACAGAGGTTTAGACTGCCAGCCAATCAAGCAGATCTTACTCAACTGCCTTTGTGTTTCTACACAGTTAGTTGCCTATTTACCACACAAAGAAGTCTGAGGTCTAACAAACAAGATGGATTCTTTAAGGAGATGACAAGATGGTCAAAGGGCATTCACAGGATGGGGGAAATGGCCTGTTACACAATGGACTATAAAAAAGACAATTCTCATACTCATGTCCTGCTCTAAGATCTGTAGTCAAACTATTGTTAATGCCACCTGACACAACAGTATTTAAAGTCAGGCTGCTCTGTGATTATCAGCTAGCAGTGGGTCAAGAGACATTGCTGTGGTTGCTCCATGCAGATATCTGCTTCACTAAATTACTATCTCATGTAGCTGGGGGTATCGTCTTTTGAAGTGGACCTGCCTGGATGCCCTCATCTGCAGAGTAATGCCATGAGTGGCAGGAGCATGGGAACTGTGTTTCCTAAGGACTTGTGTTTTGAGGGTAAGTGCAGTTGTAGACTCAGTTTAGTAGGGCTGGAGCTCATAATAACACAGTTTCCAGAATGGGAGACGAATTGTTTCAATAGACCTGTCTGTCTAGTCACATGAATGTCGTAGGAATGTAACAGTTTGGAAATTTCTTCCCTTCTGTGCAATTTGGCTTTTAGGCTCTAAAGTTAAGGAGAATAAATGATGATATCATAGCATAAATCAGCCTAAAATAATTGTCGTCTACGTTAGATGAAATACAATGAACAATGCTGCAACACACTGATAGCTGGTTTGTGAAGATTTGATTTGCAGTAAGAACTGTGATAGAAATGTAGATAATAGAGATTTGCAGCAAGAAGAAGATAACCTTCAAGTCCTGAATTTTTGTTTTCCTCTGATCTGGAAGAAGGGAACCATCCACATTTGTGGTACTTGATAACTTACTTCCTTCTGTTAATGATATCAGTTTTGTTTTCAAAAAATGTGGTTTATCATCGATTGTTTTAGATAGCGGAGTAATCCTTGATTCTTGAAAACCTCCAAAGTGTTTATCACTAGCAAACATAATGCTCATTAGAGGTCCTTATTCAAATGCAGAGCAAATATTGTTGTTTTCCACTACTAAATGAGCATACTGCCTTCAAGACCCCAGTTTCTTTCAGAGTTTGGTTCCTTGGTCCAGGGGGCTTGAGGAATTAATTTTCTTACCCAAATAAATAATATATGTATAATAGGCATTCATAAATGGCACAGAAATGATTAAAAGTGTATCAGACTTTGTCACCCCACTTTTGTCCTTAAAATCATGTAAACAAAGGGAAGGACTTGAGTGTCCTTTATGTTCTCACTGTGTGTATTAACATCACATCCACCAGTCCTGACTTTGTCCCATTGGCTGCTGAGCATCAGGTCTCATCATATCTTATTCTGCCAACCTGAGGAGCTTTCTGTTGTGTGTGGTACTGTCCCACTGGTACATTTTGACTGCAACTTCCCCATTAGCATCATTCAATGTTGGGCATGTTTATACATCTCGAGGTATAGCTCTGCAGGGTCCTGTGTGGTCTTGGCTACACCGTGGTGGCCTATATGCAAAGCCATATTTGTTTGACAAAGAAAATTAAAAAAAAAAGCCAAAACAACCCCCAAATCACTCTTTTGTGTGAGCCCTGAGGAGCCCCAGAGTTGCTCTTTAGTGTCTGACAAACCTGGTATGCTTGCTCAGAGCTTGTGCTGTGGAGGGTTTCCTCTTCATTGAGCTCCAGGGCTAGGCAGCCCTGGACAAGCAGGACGAGAATGGAGAGACACGCTTTAACATTGCCTGCTTTCTCCCTGCCAGCATGGGCTGCTCCCATTCTTTATAAGTTTCAACCAGCCTTTCTAGTGTCTGTTGCTAGGAGATGTTAAAGACCCTGCACATGATGTGGTCTACAAACAGAGGCTGAGTTGAATTCTTCAGCTTTTGATTTAAGGGAAAATCATTGCCTTATCTTCTGACTATTTTGGCTATGTCTGTGCTAGTACCTAAACTAAACAAGACTAGGGCACAGGGTGAGCACTGTCCTACAATAGCCTGTATTGTGTAACTGTTGGCATGCTTATTGGCATGGTGCTGGCCTATGCCAGCTAATACTCTCCCAGACAGAGCCCTGGCATGGTTCAGAAACAGGTCAGGGACTGTTTTTAGTACTAAATTTGGATTAATTTATCTCTTTTTTTTTAGGGAAAAATAGTGTAGCCATAAGGATGCAAACTGTGTTGTGCTCTGGCATGCAATGCCAGAAACTAGCCCTTGTCCATTGTTTTAACTTCGATAGACATAGCTTTTGATGCCTAAGAAGCAGACAGTTGAAAACCATGAAGCCTGGGCCAGAATCTTTTTTTACTTCTTTACTCACAGTGAAATGTGGTACTCACTGAAACTAGGCGGAATATCATATTTTTCATTAGACAAACCTGGAACAAGTTCTATTGCCAAGATATTCCCACATGAAATGAGCAGCCTGATGTAATTAAACGTCTACCTAAAGCAGAACTCTATCAATAATAGCATATGATCTATGTTTTATCTAAAAAGCAAAATAATCAGTAGTGTGCTTCTCACTTAATGTGTGATGGTTAAGATTAAACTATCATTGCCTCATAATACTCTTCTACATTGATCTCCTGAAGGTGTAAATGGAATTTGACAATTATGCTGATTTGTATCAATCCAACATTTGACTGGTAAGCATAAAAAGGCACAGTATGATAAAGAACCAACTTCAATTTGTAGTTTCCAGTGCATCTGCATAGGTGGTAAAACTAATCTCAAGGAAATTTGGCCACCTAAATGGTAGGTTCAACTGAGTTCAACTTTCTAGTCTGGCAAGCTCCTCTAAAGCCTGATATATGCTATCCTCAGACAGGCAGACAGGGGACCGGACAAATGTATCACGCTCTGCTGAGCCCAGATCTCTGCCCAACTCTGGGTAGCTGTTATCCAGGCATCATTTATCATCCCACCCTTTGCTTTTTTCTCTATTTTATACCTTTTTTTTCCCCCAATGCTTTCCTCTTGAATTTCTAATTTTCACAAGCCCAGGTATTTCTTTTCCATCTTTGTCTCTACTTAGCTTGCATGTCTTTCACTCACTCCCTTATACCTCAAGAATTTGTTTCAGTAAAGCTGAGCCAAGGCCACACCAAACTGATTAATAAAAATGTGCCTTCAGTTGCATAGTTTTGAGTTTCTTTAAATCTTGGTGAGGTTTCTGTCAGCTCATTTCACCAGCCTGTCAAGGTCACTCCAGATGACAGTATGACTCGTTGGTGTATTAGCCACTCCTCTCAGTTTTGTGTCATCTGTAAACTTGCTAGGCAACACTCTGCTCCATCATCCAGATCATTAATTAAGATTGTAAACAGAATGGGACTCTGTCTGTAAAGGGTCTGATCTTCCTGGTCAGGTGGTTTACATCAGACACCCACTATAATATCACCTGTCGTCTCTTTAATCTTTTCTTGGCTCCTCATCCACCCCCAGCCAGATGTCTGTGCACTCCAGCTGCTCTTTCACATAAAGGGCAACTCCCCCTCCTCATCTTCCCATCCTGTCCTTCTTAAAGAACCTGTATTTCTCTACTGTGACACTCCAGCCATGGGAACCATCCCACCACATCTCTGCTCTAAACAAGATCGATGTCCTACAACTGCACACAGACCTCCAACTCATCATATTTATTCCCCATACTGCATGTGTTAGATTTCTAACACTTTAGAGTGACACCCCAGCATGATGATTTCCTGGAGAGGGTTTGGGGTATTTCTTCATAATAGCTCATTGTAAGCATTTCCTTGCTTATGACAAGTGCTGGAGGTCACCCCACTTAATCCCCATTTTCTTGATTTTCTGATTCCTTCCTGTCACATCATCCTATGCCTTCCACTCAGTGATCTCACCTGTCACTCCCTCACAGGACTGCTGGTTACTCCTTCCCTCTCCCATCATTCCTAGTTTAAAGGCCTCATTGTGAGATTGGCCACCCTTTTGGTGAAAATAGCTTTCCCCTGCTTAGAGAGGTAGATCTCTTTTCTTCCAAGCCCATACTGATCTGCAAACAAAGTCCTGTGATTGTAGAACCCAAAACCCTGCTGCCAAAACCATTTTTGCAGCTAATACTGACTTGTCTCTCACCCTTGCTCCTCACAGGCAGGGTTGAAAAGAACACCACCCGGGCACCCATGCCCTTCACTACTGCCCCCAGAGCTCTGTAGTCACTTTTGATACTGTTCAGATATCCCCTGGCAATATCATTTTGTCCACATACAATAACAGCGGGGGATAGCAGTTAAGAGAGCTGGATGAGCTCCTGCAGTCCTCCATAACATCCCAGATCCTGGCTCCTAGTGTGGTGGTTTAAACCACTTTTAT
>NW_008600771.1:0-5417 GCF_000691845.1 Merops nubicus
TATGATTCTATGATTCTATGATTAAAAAATGTTAATAACACCCGCTTTACAGAGGTTTACACTGCAAACACATTAGTGGGAGGTATGAACCTTGACTGGCATCTTCAAGTGTTTGGCATGTTACTGCATTTTGCATTCAGCAATAACCTTTACAGAACCATAGAACAGCCCAGGTTGGAAGGGTCTTCAAAACATCACCTGGTCCAACCTTTCCTGGGAAAGTGAACCTAGATAAGATTATCTAGTACCATGTCCAATTGCAACTTGACAACTTCCAGTGGTGGGGACTCTGCCACATCCTTGAGGAGGTTGCTCCACTGACCAATTGTTCTCACTGCAAAACAAATGTTTTCTTATAATGAGATGAAATCCCTTCCAATGCAACTTTTACCTGTTACCCCTTGTCTTGTCCATGTGGTTTCTCATGAAGAGACAGCCTCCATCCTCTTTGTAGCTACCCTTTAAGTATGAGGAAACTTACTTACACTTTCTCTTCCTTGGGCTTTTTGCTTGATCTTTCTTTTCCCAGGAAGGAAAGACTTAATGCATCAGTGTTTCCTCAGGTTCTCCATCCCTTTGATCATCCTCACAGATCTCCTCTGGGACAGAGACAGATCCTCTCCAGTCTGTCTGCATCTTTCCTGAATTGTGGGGACCAGAACTGGACAGAGTGCTCCAGGTACAGCCTGACTAGTGCCAGGTAAAGTGGGATGATTGCATTTCTAGCCCTTCTGGTAACATCCCTGTGGATGCAGCCCAGGCTACAATTTGCTTTTGTTGCTGAAGTGGTGTATTGCTGACTCTTGTTCGGTTTGTTGTCCACCAGGACCCCCAGGTCCCTTTAAGTAAGGCTGATACACACATATTGTAGGCTGTACTGGGGTCTTTGGTTACTTCATCCCAGGTACAAGACTTTGCAATTGTCTTTGTTAAACTGTTCTTGCTAGCCCACTCTTTTACCCTGTCCAGGTGAATTCACAGAATCACAGAATCACCTCTGGAGATTATCTAGTCCACCAGCCCTGCCAAAGCAGGTTTGCCTAGATCAGGTTGCACAGAAATCATCCAGGTGAGTTTTGATAATCTCCAGAGAAGGAAACTCCAGAACCTCTCTGGGCAGCCTGTTCCATCACCCTCATAGTAAAGAATTTTTTCTTATGTTTACACAGAAATTCCTGTGTTCCACTTTGTGTCCGTTGCCCCTTGTCCTGTTGCTGGGCTCTACTGAAAGGAATCTGGCTTCATCCTCTTGACAGCCACCCTTTAGATATTTATAAATATTGGTAAGATTCCCTCTCAGCCTTCTTATCTCCAGGCTAAACAGACGCAGGTCTCTCAGCCTTTCCTCATCAGAGAGATCTTCCAGTCCTGTCATCATCTTTGTAGCCCTCCGCTGGATTCACTCTGGTTCCCTGTCTCTCTTGAACTGGGGAGCCCAGAACTGGACACAGTATGCCAGAGGTGACCTCACTAGGGCAGAGGAGAGGGGGCAGTCACGCTCTTCTTAATGCACCTCAGGACGGTATTTGCCTTCTTGGCTAGAAGACCATACTGCTGGCTCATTTTTAACCTGTTGTCCATCAGGACTCCCAGGTTCTTCTCTGCAGATCTACTTTCCATCAGGTCAGCCCCTAACCTGTACTGATGCATGGGGCTGTTCCTCCCCAGGTGCAGGACTCTACACTTGCCCTTGCTGAGCTTCATTATTTTTCCCTCTGCTCAACTCTTCAGCCTGTCCAAGTCAATTCAGCAACAAACTTTTTTTTTTTTTTTTTATGAGGCTGTTGGTGATTTTCTTAGGCAAAAGCATCCACATATTTTGTGAAGGCAGAAAAATGCACCCCATTATCTACTGCTTGAATCTTTACATTTGTCTTCACAATACACTCAGAGCTCCAGGGCATGGTTTTGATAATTAAGGGCTAATCCTGGAAATGCTTTGTGTGTGAAGCTGCCATTGAAATCAGTGGCTGTTCTGAGCATGGAGAACTTGCCCTAGTGGACTCCTAATCTTACAGCAAACCAGAGAGGCGTTTGTTTTGCAACTGAGTGTTTGATGGAATAATGACAGCATGTGTACTGAGATTTTATTTTTCATCATTCTTTGCAATGAGGAAGGATGCTGTAGTGTTCATATCCAACAACGGTGCAATAAAGGAAAACAGTTGTGGATTTCTGGAGATTTTATCTTCTTCAGTTTATAAATAAGTCACTATTGACTGTAAATCACTATCAACTTTTCATCAATTAGTATGTGAAAGACATCTCAGCAATCATTAAAATATTTATAATCATTACATTATCCTACGATTTTATGAATCTGCTTACATGTGTGTAAGTAATCAGAGTACTTTGATTTTCCCTCTCAGAAAAAAATGCTAGAGATAAAAGTGCAAGCAACTCAAGGTTAGCTCTAAGCATAAATGATTAGAGTAATTAATGAAAAAGAAACAGGATGGATGGCACAATAACCTATAAGTTAAAGTTTATTGACAAACATCAGCATTCAGAAAATTCTGTATGAAAAAAGTGTTTTGCATTGCCAATGTCTGAATAATTTCTTTGAAATTTCTCGCTATTTTATCATCATTATTATAAGATTTTTTTATAAACAAAGTAGTAGCTGAGCTTAAAGGTCAAGAACAATAAATAGATGAGACCTTTCTTTACATATACTGTCTGCATTTGAAATGAAGTCTCTTAGTTCTTTCTGCAATGGAGATTTGAGTTAATATCTCCTTTTTTTTTTCTGCTGCTTATTTACAAAGCATAAACACTAAGACACACTTCTATGTGTCTCACTGGGCTGAAAAGCAGATTATTAAAGAATCAGAGACATACTATCTTAAACTGCAAAGTGCTGTCTTTACTTGCTATTTTTTAAAATGTGTTGTGGAGATTTCTCCATATTTTACATTTCTCATATAGAAAAGCTACAATAATTGTGTGAAGCCTGGCCCCAGCACTGAGAACCCACCATGCTGCACCAAGTCCAACAGTCCACCCCACTTGGATGTGATCAGGTCAGGCATCTCTGGGTCTGTAGTAAAATGAATTGATGCCAAATGAATTGATATCTGCTTCTCAGCTGTGTGAAGTGATGGGCCAGAGCTTTATATCTGCCTGGGGTTTTTTTTGGTTTTTTTTTTTTTTTTGCTTGAGACCCATAGTGTGGCCTATCTTGAACACTGTTATTCCCTGTGCTGGGTCTGCCTGCCATGAGAGACCTGATCCCAGGGATGCATCCTGACATTCTGCCTTATGTCTGGATGGAGCACTGGCAAAATTATTCCAGCTCTGTTCTCTCCCTCTCTCCTTAAATAGAAACATGGCAAAGGTGCATGGGCATTTGAACTCTAGGATGTAAGCTGGCTGGTTAATAACCTTTTTAAACCTCAGTTTACCGATTTTATCTTTCCTTCCCTGTCTTTTCAATTAATGCTGGGAAAAGCATAGCACGGTATGAAATGTTATAGAATTAAATACCATGATACATACATGAATTCTTGTATGAATTCCTTCCCTTCAAATCATTGAAATCGTACTGCTATAAAAATGTTTCGGGTTTGTAAATATTGATAAAACTATTTTTCTAATATATTAATAGAATTTTAGTTGGACAAATTAAATAAAATGCCACTATGTGAATGAAACTTCTTTTCACTGAACACAGCATTTGAGGTTAACTTTCATCTATCAGCCTTTGGAAATTCTTCTTTAACTTCAAAGGAGAGCCAGAAAGCAGCAGATGTAAAATCCAGAACACATTTTTCCTCTAAACTCTAAGGATGGTGTCCAGATTACATTAATCAAATGATCTGCATGAGGGTATGGCTTAATTTTCTCAGTTGCTTCCAGATCTGTGCACAGGTGTGATCTGATGGATATCACACTTCTAGTCATTCAGCTGAGGGGAATATGGTTAGCAGAGAACTTGTCAAAGCTCATCACAGTGGAGAAGGAGAAGAGAGATATGAAGACGGTTACTGTGTGATTTCAGACCTTTCATCTCATTGTTTCCCTGCATAAGACAAGTACCTGAAGGTTGTTTTAAACTGAGAAAACCAGTGGGATCTGGGGAAGGATTTTGTGGGGGAATTTTTTTTTTTCTTCAAGGCTGGAGGTAAGACAGGAACAAGAGATATAGGACTGGGTCTTTGCTGTGGAAAAAACCTTTCTCACCTGAATATATCCAACACTGGCCAGATCTACCAGATGTAAAATTAGGATAGCTGGGTAGCTTGCCACAGCACAGAGTGCAATTCCAGTGCCAGGGAACACGGATATGTTAGTATGCTCTTTGGTGACTGGACTTAATTTATTTTATTTATTTTTTCTCTTCCCTGTTTTTTTTTGGTTTTTTGGGTTTTTTTTTTTGTTTTTTTTTTTAATAAGAAAAAGACATGATGATTTTCCTTTGAAAATAAGAAAGGATTTGGAAATGCTGGTATTCCACAGAAGACTGTGGGTGGGGTTCCTTTTCCTCAGCCAGCTTTCTCTCTCTGCCCCATCTCCCTCAAGGATTTTAGACTGCATGTTTGAGATCCAGGATAGATGACGTGCTAGAAAATAGGCTAAGCAAAACTCAACTGGGCAAAGGTTGCAATTATAGAAAAAGAAAGTGTGAGAAATTGATAAATCTCATTAAAATCACGCAAGTATTGAAACTTTAAATAAAAGCTAAGAAAAATTTCTAGCAAATAGTGAATAAGAACACTTCCATTGCCTAAGCTGAAGTAGGAGAAGCAATTTCACTTTGTGTTATGTTAACGTTACTTTTGAATCAGCAAGAAGCTGAATGTCTGGGGCTTTTTTTTTGCCATGAAATGGGCTGTTAAGAGAGTGGGAGAATACCAGTTTTAGCCATGTCTGATATTAGTGGAATAACTTCTGTGCTGTACACAGTAAACTACTGGAGTCAAGCAATCTGTGCAGAGTAAGCATCAATGCTTCCAGTTTTAGCTTGATGAAAAACCTTCTGACTATAAAAGCCCTTTACAATTCTTGTGTTTTGGACTTGTGGAAAAATTGCTTTAAAAATGGAAAGTGGCTTTGAGGTTTTGATAGATTCTGCTGAGATAAAAATCCTAAAAAGTGCAATAGTGGTTACACTATACCTCTCCAGAAGGGCACAGGAGAATTTGGTTGTTGTTTTGTTGTTGGTGGTTTTTTTTGTTTGTTTGTTTTGTTTTGCAGGTGCCAGAGGGCTGCAGTCTTGCTGATATGATATCTGGACTATTATATGGTTTATTAGATAACATGTGTCAAGGGTTACAGCTAAAAAAAAGTAGGGGTTACCTGTTGGTTTGGCCACTAGACAAATAACAGATGTTCTCTGTTAATGCCTCTCCCTTCCAAAAGCGGAAGAGAAAGGGAATAGGAAGAGAGAATATGGATTAGAAAAGAAAACTAAAATA
>NW_008600772.1:0-14660 GCF_000691845.1 Merops nubicus
TCCCTAATAATTTTAAATGTGCAAATGAATAATGCCAATACCTATGAGAGAGAATTTAGTTGGCTCTACTGATGGGAGTTAGCTTGTCAAGGAAAAAAAAATCTCTTAGTCAAGTTTGAGTAACTTCTGACTGCTTCTCAATCTTCAACATCTTTATTCTTTCAAAATCTGTTAAGGAGCTGGAAGATACTGCTTGCATTTACAGCTGGAAAATTAGACAGTGGTCAGGGCTCAGTTTTTAAAGCATAATGAGATGTTTTTATTATTATTATTATTATTATTGCAGCTGCTCAGTGAAAATGAGCCATGGCAGTTAAGCCATCATAGCTTTTAATGAGCAGTTACAGTCACACAGGAGATCTGTGATGGACTAAAAACTCAGACTGACATTCTTTGCTGCTTCTAAGCACGGGGCTGTGCTCTCCAAACTTGTAGATAGCTCTCAGACATGTTGGTTTGGCTGATAAATTAAACAGAGGAGCTTTTGTGGAAGGCAGTCTGCCTAAGGAGAAGGGTGATGCAATGTGAATTCTGTATATTCTGGGTTAGGTTTGCACGAGACCTTTGTATTCCTAAATCCAGAATTGACATGCCTTATGCTGTTGCTTCCAGGTTCCTCAGCCACTAAGGTTTTAGAGAGGTGCTCATGTATGTGTTAAATGTTTCCAAATCCATACTGGGGTTCCCACTGTGTGGACCTGAAGTGGCTGTGAGTGCACCCTCGTTAGAGGAGAGACTTCCCCACTGATAAATCATTTACCCTGAGCTGTCAGTCCCTCTTGCTGACATTTTTCAGCTTTATTTAGATAGTAAAGTAGGTGGTGATCCTGGAAGAAAAAAATGAGCAGGTTTAAGCTGGATTTTACTCATTGCTTCAGTGTGGGTGCAGTTGTTTGTGCTAAATGAAGCTATTTCAAAGAAGACCTACCTCAAAATTTGTCTGGTGGACAAGAGCATTGTCTGAAAGGTGAGAAAGCTCATTTCATATCTCTGCTCCAACTCAGACCAAGCCTGGTTTAAAACTGAAACTTTAAAAACACTCCAAAGTTATTTGTGAATGTATTTCCCTTAGTTTCTTATGATTTAATTCATACTTAATTCAAATTTAATCCATATTTAGGTGGCTGAAGAGAAGGAGACCAGACAGGGCACCACTGGGAAGGGAGAAAAGGCTGAACCCCCATTCATCTCCCTCCTAAATCTCTGCCACACTGATCTATGTCTAGCCTGGATTCTCTACCTGGAAAAACCTTTAGGATAAACATGAGATGTATTGACATTCTTTGGGACATTGCATTTCAGGGAGATGAATTTTAAAGCTTATCATCAGCAACAGTGATTCTTTGTTTCAGTAATTTTTGGAGAAAATAGGAAAATCCTAATTAACAGACTGCATGGTTTTTATCTTGACATGCAAGGAAGTACTATCCTAATATTCTGGTAGGTCTGGAAATTACTCATACAATCCTATGTGCTTCTAAAAGATGATTTATGGCTTTAAAATTTTTATAAAATACAGTAATATAAATGTCATATCTTGAGACAATACCTGAAAGCAGAAAGAGAGAATCTCCATGCAGAAATGTTGACTTCACTTTCTGGGACCTACCTTGCAGAGCCTCTGGGAGGCTGTGGGTGCATCCATGAGTCTGACTGGGAAAAAAAATGTATCCTTTTGGTATAAAATGAAGTGGAAAAGTCCTAAAAATGGCAATCAGCCCATCCAAAACTCTGCAGGGGGATTCACAGATGTGTGAGCTTTCAAACAAATCATTTTTACCCCAGTAAAATTATTGCTAAGAATTACCAAGTAAAAAATTTTAACCTTAAACCTACTAAAAGCATTCCTCAAATAATGTTTTGATGTAAATGCTCAGGAAAAAAAAACCCAAACCCCAAAAAACCAGAGAGATCAGGGACTTCTGTTTTTTTAAAACACCAGATCTGTTCACAGGAAAGTCTGTTTTTAAAGAATATTACAATTGCCTTGGAAATCTAAATTCTTGGAAATCTAAATTCTTGGAAATTAGGGATTAAAGGTGTACTGTGCTGTTGTCAGTCTGGGTTTCTCTGGATCTTCTATCTGAAAATTTTTTTGTTTATTTCTTCTCTCTGTATTTTAAAGCCTGTTTTAGGCTAGTTTATGGAGGCCACCAGTGAGTGGTGCTAAATAACCATCCTGGAGAGGCTGCAGCTCCTGGAACCGTGTCCTGCTGTGGGTGGAAAATTATGTTTAAGCCTAAAAACAAACCTCCAGGCAAAGGAAAGCCATAAAAGCCCCACTTTATAAAGCCAAAATTAAAAGATCATCAGGATTTCACTCCTCAGAAGCAGCCGGGATGGAAAATTCTCAGACAGCTTGAAGTCTGTGGGAGAGCAGCTGCAGGAAGGATTCAGCAAGGTGAGGTGGGAGGGGATGGGGTGGGATGAGGTCTTGGCCATGAGTAACCTGGGGGGCAGAGAGGAGAGTTGCCAGGGTGGGCATGGCAAGCTCCTAGTGAAATCCTGACCTTCCCAAAGTGGGGAGCTTCATACAATATATTTTAAAGCTTACATGTTGAAAAAGAAGACTCTTGATGGAGATTTTTGTGTCCTGTCTCAGCTGTCAAACACATGAGAGATTCTTTTGACTGATTTTTGAGTGTATTCTCTCACTGTGCACATTTTATTTTCTTTCAATTTTAGCTGTAACAGCACCACCTTCTTCTTTCATGTGAGCTGCTTGCTCACTAAGCTTTCTGCTGAAGGTTCTCAGCCTTAAAGCTGAAAATCTGTACTACCCAAGTGCTCTTTGGTAGCATACTCAGTGGTTTGCAACCCCAAAACATCCCTCAAAGTAAAAACTGCCCAGCTGATGTCCCTCCCCTGGTGTATTGACACCAGAGCTGGAAGGCACCGTGTGGATGCTCACCCCTTCCTGATGGGCTGCCCTGTAGTGATGTCTCAGGGTGGGTTTGGAAGTTTCAAAGTAGAGATTAAAGGTGCAGATATAACGAGATAAAACAACAGATAATGCCCTTTTTAGATAGAAATCCCTTTTTTGGATTTCTGACGTGACTTCTTGTAGGGTTGGAGGGTGTGATGTCTGGTCCTCTTAAGAGGGGATAACCATGGCAGCAAAGGGTGGAGAGAGCAAAAGAAAAAACCACTTTCAATAGCTGAAAATCAGCAGTGGTGAGAGGACTGATTTCTCTTTCTGTCCCTGGCCAAGGGAGGACTGGAGTCCTGTCTCCTACATGACAGTTTCCTACAGGTCCCTGAAAAGAAAGCCTTTTCTTCTCCTTTCTGACCAAACCCCAGTGAAATAAAACATGTAATTTCATTTCATTCTGCACAAATTCCTCCTCTGGGCACAATTTTGTTGAAGAAGAACATTTTGTTCTCAGGCACGCGTGGGTCAGTGAAGTCCCAACACTCATCTGCCACCTGAGCTTCATCCTTCAAGCTGCTGGAGAGGACTTTTTTGGGCTCCTGTGCTAATGCCTCGGGTGTCCTGGTGATGCTCTGGGATGGAGAGCATCCGAGTAAGAGTCCTTTCAGCTGGGCCAGGCAGCAAGGGACACTGCTCATACTAAGTGGCTTGACAGCAGGTTGCTAGCAGAGGGGTGGGCAGCCACAGGACTTACCCAAAGGCATGTGGCCCTTCCCTGGGAATGCACAAGGACAAAGCTGTTTAACCACAGGCTTTTGGTTCATCCAGTGCAAGTGTAGCATGGACAAGAAGTAACGTTTGCAAAAGAGTTGAACATAAGAGTTTCTTGAGTGCTCATCCTGGTTTGGGTTAGAATAGAACCAGTTCTGTTCAGTGATTTTACTTTTCAGCCAAGTTTTTTCTAACTAACTGCACTTCCTGAAGTTATCATCATGTTTTGGCAGGCAGTGTCTGCTCCAAGCTGTGATAATGCTCAGTGTTTAGAGCTCCTACCAAGGATCATTATGCAGAAAGGCTCTTGCTTATTCTTGCTCCTGTGCAGAACAAGGTCACTGCCAGGTCTGGTGTACCATGGGGTGCAGAAAGTGAAAGGCTGCACCTGCAGGGAGGGGTGGACAGGACAGGGCACCCTGAACTGACCAACAAGGTTTTCCATCCCATAGATGTCATGAGGGATCACGAGGGTCAAGTCTCTTCTCCACTGGCTGGTGTCTGAGGAGGACTCTGTCCCTTCTGCCTTCCATCCCAATTCCTGAATCGAGTTCCAGAATCCAGCTCCTGTACCAGCTGCTCTCTGCCACTGAGCCCAGTCTGGGACCTTCCCACAGCATCAGGGGTGGTGGTCATGTAAGGGGGGGTGTGCACGTGTGTGTGTGTTGGGTTGGACACTGGGTTTGTTACATATTTGTATATATTCTGATTTATTATTATTATTTTCATTAAAGCTATTTTCTAATGGATAAGACTCCCTTATTTCCTTTCTCTTCCCCTTTTGGGGGAGGAGGGTTAACAGAGAGCATCCTTTACAGGTCTGTGGGCTGCCCTGACCCTAAACCATGACCCTGCTCCTTGGGAAGATTTAATCTTTGATTTCTCAGCTCACCACTTGTTTTTTGTGCAGTGTTGCAGCCTGTCACCTCTGCCACGTTGGGCAGTGTGCCACAGCACCCAAAGGAAGGCAGCAGGAGTGAGCAGTGTCTGCAGTGCTGGGGGCACCTTCCTGGGGGCACCTGGCTCTGATGGAGCAGTCCCTCCCCTGCTACCCCTCTCAGGCACTGGAAGGTTGCTGTAAGGTCCCCCCAGAGCCTTCTCTTCTCCAGGCTGAACAACCCCAGCTCCCTCAGCCTGTCCTCACAGCAGAGCTGCTCCAGTCCTCTGAACACTAAAGAGATGTGTTCTGAGGAATAGGTTGGATTTGCAGGAATTTTATGGCTGGCACCCTGCCCTTCTTTGCCTTGTTACTGCACCATATGAGTGCCTGATGTCGTCAGCAAGAGGGAAAGGAGCAGGCACCAAGGGTGGACTTTTAAATTCATTATATCACCCTTTGGCCCAAGAAAAGGCAGTGAATCAACAGGGCTAAAATTAACCCCCAAACCCATCTGGATAGAAAACGGCTTTCACATCCAGAGGTGATTACTGGCATTGTTATCCAGCCCCCCAGGAAGAGATTCCTTCTTAAATTACAGCATTTTTCAGGGAAGGTGGTAGTTTGAGCCTGGCTACAAAGGTCTTTTGTGCTGCACTCTGCTTAAGAGCGTGACATTAGGGTCTCCTTGATGCAGTTCTGGCTGTCCCCAGGCCACCAGAGGAGCCTGAGCTGCCACCTCCCCTCCCGTGCCACGACCGAGGGACGCAGAGTGAAACCAGAGGGAAACTCCAATCTGCAGCCAGTCCTAATGAAACTAAATTTTGCCTTAACTGTGCTCGGTTCTCCTGCCGTCGCTGTCGCCTGCCAGAGGCTTTTTTTCCTAATTGAAAATGATAGCTCCCTGGGTGCCAGGGAGTCATGTGGCAGCTTTTTATTGCCGGGCGGATTACGTGCCCTCTATATTTCACACACTGCCTGGAGTAATGCAGCAGATTTTATTGATATGAGGGACAGTCCATCATCTCTTTTTTCCCCCCTGTCTCTCTCTCGTACTTGCGTTCTCAGTGCAGCTCATTTCCAGCTTTATTAACAAGGGAGATGTGGTGGGGTTTAGTATAAAAAGCAGGGGAGAGCTCACAAAGAAAAATTCCCTGATGCTTGGATTAATAGGGATGCACACACATATGCTTCCAATATTTTAGTAAAGAACAATCTGGGAGCAAAAGAAAAAAGAAATCCCTTTAACTTTTTGACCACGAAAAAGTTAAAGAAAGAAAATTCATCTATCCCCAAACAGGTTAATTTAGCCTATCAAGTCAGGCAGATTAATGAAAGTGCAAAAACTAATATAGTTTAGAAACAAAGTCAGCTTTAGGAACCAAGATAAGGCTAATGGCAAAATAAATCACTTTATAACCATTTAGCAAGAGTAGTTTGGTGACTGATGAGGTACTGGTTGGGTGTCCCTGTCCCAGTGAAGGTGCCCAGAAGTTTCCTCATCACCCACCGAGGTTGCACCCTTGCATCATCTCGTGGGGTCAGTGCTGGGCAGGGGGGTGCAGCCCATTGCTGGGTAGGCACAAGGAGGGAGGGAGAAGCCCATGTTAGTGCTCAATGAGCCCCATCTGAGCACTCCTGGAAGTGCTATGGGGGCTGCTCTGGCCCTTCCCCCTTGTGCTGAACCTCAGGTGTTGCCTGTCAGCACTGCAGGAGGGGTGGGAGGTGCTGCCCCACCAGATCCAGCAACATCTAAGGTGGCTTTGCTTCAGTCATCAGCCAGTGTTAGAGGTGGTGATGAGATTCTCCACATCCTTGGGACAACCTCCTGAGCTGCTGGCCCTCCTCCCAGTGCAGTGGGGTGGGGATGTGGAGGTTGGATGGTGCCTCAGGCACTCACTGTCTTTCTCTGCTTTGTATAAATAACAGAACAAGTGCTGGAGCAGCAACTGGCGACCTGATCCGCCCTGCCCCAGTTACCCTCCTCCCTTTCTTGTCCTCTCCCTCTCTCAGCTAATGAATATTTATTCAGACAAAGTGGAGCAATGCTTTTAACAAATTGTCTCGGGCAGAATGTAGCATTAATTGGGTATGTGTTTCCAGAGCACTTTACTGTCCTCTGCTCAGGGTAGATGGATGGAGGTGCAATACTGCAGCTGCTCTTCGTATGAAGCTGTGGGAAATGCTCAATAACACATTTTTCTGCCTTTAAATCTGAATGAACAGTGCACTATTTAATGAAGGGCTTTTCTATGAGGACTGCAGAGTTGGATGAAGGAGGACTTCATTTATTTGCTTCATTTTACTCTTAAAGTGTTTGTTCCAGAGTCTTCTGGCATGAATAGAAAGTTTGGGCCTTGGATCATTTCTTAGATGGATCCTACTGCTGCATCTCCAAACGCATGGAAGATCATAGGAGGAAATCCAGAGCTGCCAGAAGGGTCATGCTCCTCAGAGAAGGGCACAATCTGCAGCTCAGACCTCAGGGTGGCTTCCTGCAGGGTCCCAGTGTTGCTTTACAGCTGTCATCCGAAACACTTGCAACTCAGCCCATATCCACTTGGTTCTCTTCTTTCCTCCCACCCTATGGATTCCCTGGCAGCCCCAGGTATACCTGTATCTATATGGCAAGGGCTGTTGTGTTCAACTTGTGCAGCCACCTGCACTGAGGGGTGCAGCTTGCTGCTGGCAGAAGCAGTAACCACCAGCTGTCCTCAACTCACCTGCTCAGAAGAGCTGCAGGTCAGCAGCCCTGTGGGCAAAGCCTTTTGAAGATCATCTGGTGCACTTCCTAACAAGAGTAATTTACACAGATGCTCATTAATTGGCTGAATTTGCAACATGATCCTTAGTCCTTCTTCTTCCACGCTGTGATGAGTCCCTTTCAAGGGGTACCCTGGCTGGTCCCTAAAGGTCTCAGTCACAGGAGCAGAGCTGGTGGGTGAAACCAAAACCCTGAGCCCTCCTGGGTGTGGCTACAATCAATCACCCCTTATTGATTTCCCTTCCTAAAATCCAGACTAGATTTCCCTTCCTAAAATCCAGACTACCATGGTCACCCCTGGTGCATTCACTTAGTTTCAAACGTCCTTTTAATCACAGATTTGTGTGAGTTATTTGGCTATTCTACACCAAATGGTCTGGAGGGCCCAACGATTTACAGGCACACAACTTGTGCCTCTTATACAGATCTATTGCTTTTTTTCATGCCTTGTAGAGAATCATGCACATTTTTCTTCATGAAACGTATTTAAACTGGAAAATAAAACTAACACATTAATCCTTTCCTTCCTCTGCCTCCCAGATGAGCAAAAACTGTTGGAGAAAACTCAAACCTGGTCCTTAATTTATAGAGAAATGCAGAAGCCTAAATCAAGCTCGGAGGAGATTAGATTATAAACTTCCAGTGGAAAAACTTCAGGGAGAGCAATTCTGTGAGTTGCTGAAAGCTTCAAGCTGTTGAACCCCCCCCTGTTCTGCCACAGACATCTCTTCCCTCTGGGACAAAAGTAAAGAAACTTCCAGCCTCCCTGTGGAAGGGAGAACATGGTACCAATGCCAGGGCAGATCTCCTGCCCATGGGGGCAGCTGGATGCCAGCCCTGGTGTGCTGCCCACCCAGTGCAGAGCCACGATACCCACTGTGCCTCCTCCTGGGGTGATGTGCAAGGGCGAGGTGCTGAGCAGGTTTCGAGGAGCCTTTGACTTTGCTGCCATGTGTTTTGTGACCAACCAGCTGGCACAGAAGCTGCTGCACATCCACCGTGGGACAGCCAGCAGGAGAGGTCACCCCCAGCCCGTGGTGGCCTCTTGGGAAGCTGTTGGGGTTGGTGGCATTGCATTTTTCAGCTGTGTTTTGCAATCATTGGGCATAGCAGGGCAGTGCTGCTGTGTGTAAACCTGCTAATCCAACCAGAGAAATAAGTCAGGAGTAGAGGAGATGTTCCTCTGCCTCTCCGAGGCACCACGACGTGTTTCAGCAGAGGAGAACAAGCTGGGAGCAATAGACATAACAGGATTCAAATGGTGGCTGCTCTGTCATTTTCCACGCTACCCCGGGTGCCTGAGGATTGCTGAAATGTGGCTGAAAAGCCACGGTGCTACAGCTTGTTTAAAAAAGTGATTTGCTCAAAGAAAACCCACGCCGAGCAACCGAGGCTGAGCCATTAAAATAATGTGTAAACGCTGGCCCTGCAGTTTAACTATCCCAGGTTTTGATAGCCCCCAGGAACTGAAAGGCAATTCTCTCCCCCTCTCTGCATTATCATATAACCTCATCAGAAGACAAACAGCCTCCTTACCCCCAAACATTTTGCAATTTGCATTTAGATTGTTCAGTGCCAATGTTCAGGATAAGACACTTCCCAGCTCTGTGGAACAGAACCTGATTGTCATTTAGCAGAGTGGCAGTCAATTTATGTTTCCATTAATGCAGATCCCAGGCAATTATCTGGGGAGGGGAGGGGAAAAGCCTTAACAAATTGCCCCCCTGATTGATTAGGCTGATTTTACAGTGGGCAGCTGGAGGGCAGATTTAACATACCCACGAGGAAAAGAATGTGAATGTCTTCTTGGTATTGCTGGGGAGAAAGAAAAGAGATGGGGGATGCATCACACACCAGAGCCAGCCCTGAGTGTCTCCTGTGGTCCCCACAGCCAGGTCTGGGGTGGAGCTGGGATGTGTCAGGCTTCCACTCCCACCCTGATGCTGTGGCAGACCCAGGGCCCCAGGAGGTTTCCTCAGGGCTGGTATGGCACCAGCTGGGTGTTGCCCTGTTTCTGCAGTCCCCTGGGCTGGACCTGTGCCCTCCTCAGGGACCTTGGCACTTGTTTTGGTCCTGCTTGGCCAGGTGGGATGGCAGAGGACATTCCCTCCTGGTGATGGGACTGCTCACCACTGCTGCCCTCACAACTGCACTCCAGGAGCCTACCAAGGGGGTTCCATGCACCAGCATGACAGACATCAGCTTTAGCAAGCTCCTGTCCAGGTGAAAAATGCCAATTTAGTCTGTTTTACTTTTCTGACAGTAAGGTGAAGGCAATCCTCCCTTCTCTCCTGTCTTCATGGCTTCATTTCTCCTCTGCCCAGCACTTAGCTGTGCTCCTCCCGGGGAGCACATGGCCAACAGCAACCTCACCACCAGAAGCAGCTCCCTGTTGCATCTTTTGGTGGGATGCAGCACTGATGGCACTGACCAAGCCTGAGGCTTCCCTAGGCACAGCATTTCCCCCAAAGACACCCAAAATTAACTAAAAAGCCAGACCCCCTTCCCAATGCCCTCTCTGAGAGGGGTGGGCACGTAGCACTGGGGCAGCCCCTGGCAGCATTCTTTGCTTGGGGGTTTTTCTGCACACACACACACGTGCACGGAGGGGTTGCAAAGCTCATGATCCTGCACACAAGACCATTTCTTTTGCCTCTCCAAACACACCATGTCATGTCTCGGCTGGTGTGAAAGAGCCATTGGTGTTGGAAGCAGCTTTTGGGGACTCCCTTGCCAAGTCTGTGGGATGCTGGGGTGGGATGCTGGGGTGGGATGCTGGTTGTCTTTGCCAGGGCACCCGTAGGGTGGGAGGGAAGAAGAGAACCAAGGGGCCGTGGGCTCCCCTGCAGCTGAGCTGTGCAGATCAACACAACAGGGATGCACAGGCTGTCTGCTGCAGCGTGCTGCTGGGAGGGGTTGGGGACAAGAGGACCCCCCCCCCAGTGCAAGCCCCTTGGTGGCCTGGCTCATGGCAGCTCTGCAGCTCCACAGGGTAGGTGGTGCTGCTCAGTGGCTGAGAAAGATCAAGTCATCTACAGGAGGGAGGGGAGATACCCACACCCCACTGATGGGAAATACAGCTGCAACCACTTGGAAAGTTATTTTTTGCTACATGAAAGGCTGGGACATGAGGACAGGGCCTTCTCCAGACTGTATCACCTCTTGGCTTCCCTGCTAGTACAGCTCATTTATTTGGTTTGGCACTGACTAGCCAAGCCATGGAGCTGCCAGGTTCACCATGTTGTAAGGAGCTGCTGATGTGAGAAAGAGCTTTTGGCTGCAGGAAAGCCCTGCAGATGTTGTCCAGGTGGTTCTGCTCTCCACAAGCATTTAGGAATAGTCAAGCCGTGTAACAGTTTCACCGTGATTATTTTCCTCCCAAACATGACTGAGATTCCTGCCATGGGCTGCAGCAGGAGCAAAGGGCATGTGCTGGCAGCACGGGCTGGAGAGGTGCCAGAGGGGCAGGACCCAGGGAAGCACAGAGGGTATTGCCAGCTTTGGAGGGAGCTGGCAGGCCCCTCCATGTGGCATTTTGCACCACGCTGCCTGTCAGACAGGGCAAGGCCGAGCAGAGGGAGAGGTGTTGCCTGCCCACGTTCAAATTCTTGCAGGTCCCACATTTGGGAATTTTGACTCCAGAGCAGCTGAGGCAAAGGGAGATTGCTGTCACCTCGCTGGAGGGGTAGTTGTCTTGAGCAAGCCCGTGGCTAAGACACCCTGGTAAGCCAGCTGAGCTGGTTCCTGCCTGCCCTACATGCTCCAGACTGAGGCAGTGAATCAGCACCTATGGGTGACTCCTCCTCAAATCACCACCACCTGCAGGTGCCTCTTCCTCAAGGGCATCTCCCAGCCAAATACTGGCAAACACACCCAGGCCCAGCGCATGCTCCCCCTCCAGATGCTCTGCACCATGCAGCTGAACGGGAAGCTCAGGCCGTGGGCAAAAATGGGCTATGTCCTTCCCCTGGGTAAGGGGGACATTTGGGTACTCAAGGTGCAACCTGCTCCTTCCCTTTCTCACGGTCCCTTGGCTGTACATATCCTGGAGGCCACGTGGACCTTGCTGGCACTGTGCCCAAGCTCACCCAGAGCAGGAGAAAGGGGTGTCCTTCCCTGCCCACAAACCTGCTCAACCCACCAGGCAGCCCCAGAGCACCCCTGAAGCAGGACTCGAGGCTGCTGTTTCCCTTGCAGATGCTTCTGCTGCCACATCCCCTCCCAGCCTCTCTGCCACAGCCTTGTCACCTTAGTCCTTCTTCCTGGCCTGTCCCTGCCCTGGCTCTCTGGACCTACACACATTTTCTCAACAGGTAAGTTGTTAACTTCTCAAGATTTTGAGGAATCCCAGATCAGTCAAGAAAAGATCCAGAAAGAGATTGTGACTTCTGCTCAGGTATCTCTTATGTTTAAGTAGCTTTTATTTATGTGGGATTTGCTACTGAAAGCAAAGGAGATGTAGGATCTGCTCCAAAAAGCAGTTTTTGCAGAGGAGTCTTCTCTGTTCTCTTCACAAACCTCAGAGGCACTTGCATTGCTTGTTCACTTTGCTGCCTAATAGAGAGAGAAACCTCAGTCGAGTTGCCTTAATGTTTATTTTATTTAAAGAATCAGAAACACAGTCATTGTAGTTCATTTGTACTCATATCCGCCAACATCTTCTAAATCACGTTAACATTCATGTGTAACAAAAACATCTTCTGAGCTGTGCAAAGTTCAAAGGAATCGTTCAATCGCTTGAACCCATCTCTAGAAGAGCAAACCTGGCATTTTACAAACTGAGGCCACCAGAAGGAGTCTCTCCTTTCCCTCCCCCTGTTTTAGGAGATGCAGGTGCCCCCTCCTCCCCTTTCCCTGGCATGACAGGTAAAAATTAGACCACAGCACGAGTGGAACCTCTCTCCATCCAGGACTTCCCCAGTGGCACTGGGTCACCTTTTTGTGTCACTGAGCTGCATTAAGTTCTGCACTTGTGCTCCTGGCATGGAAGAGATTTGTCCAAGAAGATTACTCAGTAACCTCAATGGGGATGCTAAGCAATAAACGGGGCCCAGAAACAGCTGTTAGCAAAACACAAATACATCCCCTGCTCCCCCCCATATTTTTCTTTGTAGGAGGCATGACTGGAAGTTTGTTAAATAAAACCCATCATCCTCCCTGCAAAATGTATTTTAAAGCACTGATTTCATGACACAATATCTGCATGTTTTCCTTGATCTTCTCCCACACCAATTTTTGTCCTGTTAGAGTTAAGCATGAAAAGGTGGAAATCTGGAACCATTTTAGATCTAGTTAAACACAACAGGCAGCAAGCAAGCTGTCATCCTGTTTCATTTTTCTCAATGTAGTGAATACACTCCATGGAACAGAATTTTAAGAGAGCTTTAACCAGTGTCTGTTGTCAGAAAAAATCTCCTCCTCTCTGACAGATCTAACCCAGGGTTTTTATTGGAACCAGTAACACCCATTTTGGTGCTGCCGACTCGCTGAGTGAGCAGTTTACTGCTTGAGGTGCAGCCATACCAATTCTGATCTGGACCAAATCAGTGGAACAGATATGGCTCTAGTCTCAAGCAAGCCTTTCCAGAAGACTTTCCTTCTGTCTCTTATTGGTTATAAAAAGGCAATTTCCTCTCAACAGTAACGAAACTTTTAGAGGCTGACTTATTACAATCTGGAATAGGGATAAACGTGGCAATGTGAAGTGTGAAAAAACCCACCCTGGAAATGATGCCTCCCTGTTTGAAGGTGCTACACTTGGCCATGGACTGTGTTTCTGGGGTCGGTTTGTTAGGTGTGACAGCAAGAAGAAACTTATCTTACAGAGAACAAAGTCAAGGAGCTGAACTTGAAGAGGAACACTCACCTCTGTGGGGTTTGAGATGTCCTGGGGTACATGGCTGGGATGAAAACTGAACTTACACCTTCACATATGAAATACCAGCGACGCAGCAACGACCTTCACCCACGGGGCCTCCTCCTTTCCATAAGATCATCTCCAGCTTACAGAGCCTCCAACACGCTTTGGAACGACCACCACATGTGGGCTTTGGCACACAGCCAGGTAAGGTACAGGTACAGCTATGGAAAGCCTTTCATCAAGCTTCATTCCTCAAGAGCCAACGTCTGTTTAAATACTCTTGCAATCACATTATACAGGTTTGTTTTTTTTTTCCTCATTCTGCATCATACGAATAACTGGCTAAACTCACTTCACATTTATTGCACCTTTAAGTCCCTGGTAGATGGAAGCTTATATTGCCTGATATAATTTGTATTGTAGCTTGACTGTGTTAAGAAATCAAAGTGTCCAGAACTGTACATTTCTACAGGAAGAAATCACATTTCCATAACACCAAACACAGCGGCTGCAGATCAGCTCTTGTCCCTGCCATGCAACGACAGAGGAAAACTCCACGGTCCCTGCGCGTGGCAGGACCTGCAGTGTTCTTCTTATTGCCATGAAAAAGTCAATTAAAATGACTCCTCTGATAATCACTTCCAATCCTGGAGTAATTATCACTCTCTAGACAGAACGCTGCGCTTCAGCATGGATCTTCAGCTGCTCCAAATACACAGGAGAGAGCGAGTGTGTGTGTGTTGCACAGGCACACTCCTTCAGGTTGATTTATCAATGACCAAGTGGCTTTTTCTCTTTTTCTCTTTCTTTTTCTCTTTTTCTCTATGAAGCGTGACCAAGCAGCCTGATCTGGATCTTCGGGTGCGTTCCTAATTTCATACGTTGAATGCAAATCCTGTTGCAGCCTCTCTGTTTAACCAAACCAAACCTTTAACGATTAAAAAAAATAGCACCAGATGTATGAAAAAGAGGAAATGTCTGATCTAGTAGGAAGATATAGAAAGTAGAGCAATTCTTACAGTAAAAAGGTACGTCATACAAAAGAAGCAATGGAAAGTGATACCGAAGGACAAAAATCCATGCTGGCAGAATAAGGGCAGAAGAGGGGGAAAAGGGATTCTGCTCAAATAACCAGAGTTTAATGGAGCTGTAGGTCCTCCAAGACCTCGCGGGTGGCAGCGCCAGGACACCGGGTGGAACGGGGCCCTGAGCACTGACACGCTCTCTGACGACCTTGCGCAGCATATCTTTGAGGTATATAGAAAGCACATCAACATTTTAGACTCCTCGTTCTTTCTCGCACGACGACGCACCGATCTTTAGCTGGGGTTTTCTCCACCCTCCCCCCTCTCTTTTTTCCCCCCCTTGGGAAAAATTGAAATCCCAGTTTAAGAGCTTCCTAGCACACCTCCTTGAACTCTCAAATCCATCTTGCATAGGCCAGTAATAAGAACACTGCAGCTCTGACAAATAAGTTACAGCAATAGAACAACTTTCCTCTTAGCTTTTTTTTTTT
>NW_008600772.1:14763-15132 GCF_000691845.1 Merops nubicus
GGCACTACTACTTCAACATACCACCGTATGCACCGCACGCAGCCTCGGCAGCGCAGCGGGGCGCCGCCGGAGCTGGAGGCTGGAAGGGCCTGGGGGGGGGAGTCTTTGGAAATACAAATGGCAGTGGTTCCCGGCCCGCTTTCTCTTCGCCGTCTCTTCCTTGTGCTATGCGTGTTCCCCTGAAAGCTCCTCCAGCGGGGGGAGCGGTGAGCCGTCCTCAGAAGCTCTCCACGAAGCTGCCGGGGAAGAGGCCGGTCCTGCCGTTCCGCTGCAGGGTCCCTTTGTACCAGCCGTCCTCCCGCTTCTTGTGCACGAAGACGATGTCGCCCTCCTTCAGCTCGATCTCGGCCTCGCTCTGCGGCGGGTACG
>NW_008600772.1:15150-44821 GCF_000691845.1 Merops nubicus
CACGGAGCTGCTCAGCCAGGGACTGAGGGGAGCAGCCAGGCACCACGAGCAGAAATCTTGGGGGAAAATGCTTCTAGAAACATCAGTAAGTTACGTTTTCACACACCCATTGTATCTACCAAGGCTAAAAGTCGGTGTGGTGCAGGGGATTTCTGGCCAGCTCGACTGGGGACTTGAGCAGGATGTGTCCTGGAGCAAGCCCATGAAGGCAGGAAGGTATTGTTTAATGGCTGGGCTACTCGTGGTGGTCCCTGCAGCAGGGACTTGGCTGCTTTCTCCTGGAGCTGCACCTGCCTCTGCTGTAACACATCTCACTCAGCGCTGCATCTGCTCTATCCAAACATCACAGAAATATAGAATGGTTTGGGCTGGAAGGGACCTTTCAAGGTCAGCTAGTCCAGCTGCCCCTGAAGTGTGCAGGGACATCTTTAACTAGACCAGGTTCCTCAGAGCCCCACCTAATCTGACCTTGAACGTTTCCAGGGATGGGGCATCTACCACCTCTCTGGACAAACAGTTCCAGTGTTTCATCACCCTCATTAAAAAAAAACTCTCCCTCATATCTAATCTGAATCTACCAGACCCTACTAAAACCTCTGTCCTCATCTTTCTTACAGGCCTTTAAGTACCAAAAGTTTCAGGAAATTTTAGAGCCTGGAGGACAGTGTATTTTTATTCTGATTCCAGTTTGACTACTTGTGATTGATGCTTGCATTGGAAAAGCAGGTGACATTTTGGATTATGTCTTTTAGGAAAAAAGCTATTTGAGATTTTAAAATCTGTAGAATTATTTCACTTGAAATTCTGATAACTATTTAAAAAGCACAAACCCCAAAGCAGCAGCATCTCAAAGCCACGCTTCAGGTCTGCAAAGTCTTGGGATATGGATTTCTCACTTGCAGTGTGTCACTACCTGTCACAGATGACACACTGAACAAGACAACAGTGATTACTTGCTCCACAACAACTTCTGATTTTAAGGAAAGACTCGTTATGTACCATATATTGTATGGAAGTACTTGCCAAAGATCTAGGTTTTAATGGAGACAACTGCTTTTGGCCAGAAGTCTATTACTTTAATCTCAGTATACAAGTTACATACCAAGGAACAAAAGGGATTTTAGGATCACAAGATCATTAGCTTTTAAATCCCAGTGGCAGCAACATGCATATGCACATGCACAAGCAGGTTAGACTTGTGGTCACCAGTTTGAAGAAAAGTAATGTTAAGTTGAGGAGAAGATAAGTAAAATGTCTTGCAGCTAGACCTGACTGCAAATTTCAAATGTTTTGAAAACAAAACTGAGAGGAAGAAATTAATGTTCAGGTCCCCCCACAAGCAAAGCACATGAGCACTTCATCAGGTGCTTTTTATAGATTCATAGGACGGTTTGGGTTGCAAGGGACCTTTCAAGGTGATCTAGTCCAACCCCTCTGTGGTGAGCAGCAACATCTTCAACCAGAGCAGGTTGCTCAGAGCTCCATCCAACCTGACCTTGAAGGTTTCCAGGGATGGGGCATCTACCACCTCTCTGGGCAATATTTCTCTACCCTCATTTTAAAAAATGTTTTTCTTATGTCTAACCTGAATCTTCCCTCTCTTAGTCTAAAACCATCACCCCTTGTCCTGTTGCAACAGGCCCTGCTAAAAAGACTGTTCCTATCTATCTTATAGACCCCCTTTGAGTACTGAAAGCCCTGGAGCCTTCTCTTCTCCAGGCTGGAGAACCCCAACTCTCTCAGCCTGTCCTCACAGGAGAGGTGCTCCAGCCCTCTGATCATTTTTGTGGCTTCTTCTGGACAAGCTCCAACAGGTTTATGTCTTGCTTATGCTGAAGGCTACCGAGCTGATCCTTGGTCCTGCTGCTCATGTCATGTCACTGATGGAGATCAGGGTGTTGTGGGGGACCATGCCTAAGGCCTTACAGAACTCCAGCTACATGACATCTGTCACGGTGTCACCCTTATCACTGATGATGAGAAATGTGGTTTGCAGTGTTCCCACCAACTGCAGAGGCTAGCTAAATTTTTTATTCATATTTTCATATTTTTCTTCTTGCTGCATTTCTTGAGAATGTACTTTGGGTCCCTCAAACCTGGAAGGGAAGCTAGCACAGAGAGGTATCAAATGACTTTTGAAGCACTCTCCAAACCAGCAGGGAGCCCCTGTCCTGAATCATTCACAGGGCTCTCTGGGAACTTAGTATTCAAGTATCACTTCATTTCAATGAAGTAATGACGAGTGGGATCCTGATATGGCTGTTCTGCACTCAGGCTGATCAGCAGGCAGCCTCCTGAAAGCACACTCTGGGCCCTTTTCTATCAGTGCACTTATGTGCAGAGCTGGGAACCTATTTCTGCTGCACTGGGTTTTTTTTCTTCAGCATATATGTACTTTTGCAGTCATCTGGTGTTTGGTTAACAGCTGATAACTGTCTTGCTAATTGAAAAGTAATGAATATAGTAAGACAGTTAAAAGATGCCAATGGATTAGCTAAAGTCCATCTCGTGGGGTTTAATATTTCCAGAACTACAGTATGGCCACTGATGCCTCTGCCATGTTTGTTCCAAGGACAGTATTTATTCAAAATAATACCTTGTCCTTGAGGACTAACTTCAACATTCCCTGGAGGCTCTGGACCACCCCCTGAGGCCATTCCCAGTGAGATGGTACTGAAGCAAGGGGCTCTCCAGAAGCAGTCACTAGTTTTCTTTGCAGATGTTGCTCAGGTACCCAGCGACTGCCATTCTGAAACTAGGGACTTCTCTTTGACATGACAGTAAGAATACCAGCTTTGGCTCTGTGTCTGGGCATCTCCATGGCCAAACATCCCATTACTTGGAAAAGCATTAAACTCCATTTGGAGTGGAGATTCTGCTCTAAAACCTGACCACAGCATTTTCATCCTGACCCAGCAACACGGTCATGTAGAAAATAGATGTGTTTAAGTGCCATCAAAAATCTGCCAGTCATCTCTATCCTTTGGTCAATAACTCTAGCTGTCACTTCCTTCCTCTGTGGAAAAGCAAATAACAGAGGCTGAAGTGTGTGCTTGCAGACTGGCAGCAGGAAAATGGTCTATCATGCTATCATCTCTGGAACTGCTACACTTACATTATGAAGCTTTGCCAATTACAGCCATTATGCAAATGAATGCACACATTATTTCAAACACTCTGCAGTGGTGTTGATTAATTAAATTATCAGGGTGGAACAATTTTAGCTAAGATGATGCCAAGTTTTGCCTCTCACAACTCTATGCACAATCACAGCACATCAGGACTCTGCACCAGGATCTCAAGAAGATGGGATCTCAACATTAGTCAAGTGGTGCAGAGTTACTTGTGGGCCCTTTGGGCAGATCAGGAAACAGAAACACAGAGAAAGGTGACATCTTGGGCAGGGTCACCCTAAAGACCCAGCTGGGACTGCCCAGTCTCATGCCATACCTTAAGCACAGAGCCATCCTTTTAGAGCCAGACTGCAGCCCAGGAGTGAGGAGCTGCTAGTCCCTAAATGGTTCACATGAGGAGGGAGGTGACCACGCTCAACAGGAATGTGCCCATCATCATAAAAGGGGTTCTCCACAGCATCCCCTTAGAGAGTTGGAAAAATAACTCTCAGTCACTGCAGTACTACATGGAGCACTTTTTCCCATTTAAGGAAACCCCAAACGCTACAGTTTAAATCTAATTAACTACGGTACCTCATAGGAGAGCACCAAAGTGCTTTTGATAGAACAACGAACTCCTGGATACAAAAGACCTTGCAAATTGGTTAAGAAGTCCTCCGTGAGAGATGGAAAAAGATGCTGTGCTTTTGAAGTGGGGCCTGGGAGAGGCAGTGGGGGTGGGGGGGCTGCAGCAGGCAGCAGCCAGGCACTGCTGCTGTGCCATCCCTCCACACCTCCAGGTGGCATCTCAGCCCAGTTTATCTTCTGGAACTGAACTGCAAATACATCTAATGGCCATAATTTATTTATTTTTTTTTTTGGCAGAAAAGATCTCTTCTCCCAGACATCCTCCCTCACTCCCAAAAAGGCAGTCCTGTACTGTTCTATTTATAGATCTCCTTCTCATTTCCACTTTTGTCCCCATTTTGAGAAGCTACTATAAAATTGTAGGCTTTCTTACACCAAACTGCTTCCTGGCATTTTAGATGGATCTCAGAGCCCTCTCAATTTTGTCTGTGTCACATTACACCTATAAATTACCAGCTTTTTAAAATGCTAATTAACTGGGCAATAATCACAATGACAAGTGTAGCAACCACCTCTGCCTGCTATTAACAATGTTTGGTATTTTCTCTGGTAAATCATACTCCTGAATAGTTGTAATTCTGCTAAATATTAAAGATTTTGGCCTAAACTCTCCACAGAAGTTGGCTGTGCCAGGCTGAGGATCCCACATTCAGCCCAAATGGTCTCATCAGCTCTAGGGATAACGTGAGGGTGTTTTTGCAGCATCAGCAGGACCCAGGTGAGGGCTTCCACAATGCATGCTTGGGTTGCCAGACTTGGGAGCAAACACCTGCCCTGTGCCCCCACTGGTCTGTCAAGGATGGTGTTCCTTCAGAAAATCACCTGCTCTCAGCCAGGTTAAAAACATTCAAACCACCTCCCCATTGTCCCCTGTCTTCACAGCACTCATCCTTGCAATGAAAACAAACACCTCTCCTATCCAGCTCTCACTTTGCCACTGCTGTTGACATCTGCAAGGTGCAGCTAAGACTCCCAACTTCCAATAGATGTTACATGCTGGAAGCTTTAAAAAGCAAACTGACTAAAAATGTCATGCCTGGAGATGTCAAAAGTCATCTGCTACCCTAACAGAACAGGAATGTTTCACACCCATGAATGTGAGATAAAGAAACAGGCAACTCAAGTTGCCCATGACTTCACCTCTGCTGGTGTGCAATCTAATCTTTCACTGCATGTTTGAACACTACTTGACCCATAGGATACCTGCCCTGTTCTGGATGTGAGGCAAGGCTCTGACATGGAAGAGACATGTGGCTGCCAAAAGCCACCCCATCTTTTGCAGAAGTTGGAAGATCTCTAGCAAGTGATCACAGTGAACCTCACTGAATAGCACGGCTTTGGGAAAGTGGCTTCTCTGCCTCCTCCAGCTGCCAAGCCCCGTGTCACACTTTCCACTGAGTGAGACTCATCTCATGCACCCTAGCTGCATGGCAGTCAGTTGTCTGGTCTAGATTACTCATGCAGGCTCCCTGTCAGCATGCACAGGCAGGCATTGAGCAGTATTGATCAGAACTGATCAGTAATTAAGGGCTGAGCTCAGGCCTGGGCACCAAGGGAAAAAAAACCCCAAACCTATCTGCTCACTGAGTAAATATGTGCATCCAGGACACTGATGGAGCCAGAGAAACTTAAGAAAACCAATGGACAATGAGGCAAATGAGGTCTGCAGGGCTAACCTCCAATCTAGTCCTATTCAGGGTGCTTCAGTTTGGATGCTTAAAGCTAGTTCCTGTTTGTCAAAGTTCTGTGCACTAAGGGCAAGTTCCAGGAGCCCCGTCCTGTGACTCCAACAGGTCCCTTGTTGAACACACAGTTAGTTTTGTGTGGGGACAGATAATTGATGGCAATGAAGCACCTAGCCCACTTAGCCACTGCTCTTGGTTATTGGTGGAGCTGCTTCTCCACCCTTTTACTGGCAGATTGCAGGGACCTGCAAAGCATGTCTGCAAGCTACAAGCCAGAACAAATTTCACCATATTACGGGGTCTGATTCAGCAGCCTTAGAAGAACAAATGTGAGCTGAATCTTTCACCCTCCTGCTGGAAATATTGCAGGACTCAATTTCTGAGATGGTTAATTCTAGTTTCTCAGTCCTAAGGCAGGTACCTGCAGTCACAGAAGCACTTATCTGTGTGCATACATGTCACTGTTCAGTCAGAACTTACTCCTAGGTTCATTTTTCTAGTATCACCTTCCAGGAAAGCAGACACCCCCCTTCCTTTGCTTTCCCTTTTGGCAAAGAAGATATATGTGCACAACAAAATTGAAGTCAACGGGCGTTAAGCACATGCTTGAATGCTTCCTTGAATTTGGAGCTCCACTTCTAAGGTGGCAGTGATTTGTAGAAGAGATACAGGGAGACAGGGAGGGGTCTGTTTTAAAGGTCAAACTCACTGCTCCCACCTTACTCTGCAGCACTGCTGTGGTTACAACTCCCTTGAAGGCTCCAGGAAAACCATAGAAACAGATGGCACGGAGACACCAGTCGTGACAGAAGTCTGGGCAGGGCTGCTTCATCAGAATATGAGATGGCAGAATCAGTGCCAGTGACGAGGAGAGAGTCAACAGCCCGTGACATGTTTTACTCAGGTTGGCGCCCGGGAACGGCGCCAGGCAGTGAGAGGAACACGACTCACACACACACACACATGCATGCTCAGCTCTCCTCTTCTGCTTAACCCACAGGCATATTCTGCTGGAGGGGGTGGCAAGGAAAGCATTTTGCTGTGGTGCTGCTAGGCAGGCAGCACACCCCTCTCCAGTGTGAACCAGCAGCATTGGTGGGATGTGGGCGAGTGTCTGGTGCCAACTCAGCCTCACCACGAGGCATCCCTGTGCTGGTCCCATTTCGTGAGGCAGGAGGAACTGGATGGAGCAGGGAGAGGGAAAGTGTGTGGGGCACACACAGCCTGGCAGGGCATTCACTTGACAGTCAGTCACTGCAACACAAAGCGACAAGGGCATCACCTGGGAAATCTCTCCACTCGGCTGCTCAGGCTGCTGTATGCTTCATGGCAGAGAGCAGCTGAGGGAAGGTGGTTTGATAAAATGATACTGAGAAACTACCCCCAGAAGGCAGAGATGGACACTAATTATTCCAGCACACCAGTTAAATATCAAGGCTAAATAACAGTGGAGCTAGGAGCAATTTACTTTCTAATTCAACGATCCATACCCAGGTTTTGGAATATCAAGTAGGATAAGGTAAAATAATTGTTTTCCTTGCTCTCCTCATGCACAAAAAAAAAAATGTATGAGGGCATAAACATTAGCAGCATGTCCAGGAGGGCAAAGCTCACTCCACTTTCCTGTCTGAGTGGCTGCAACTCCCAGGAAGGGCTGAGCCGTCAGGCAGCAGAACAGGCAATTCTTTCCTTAAATCCTGAGCATGGAGCTGTGGGCAATCAGAGCCTATAAATGCACCTTCAGCGTGGCTAGTGGCACAACCACTCAGTAGCCTGGATGTGGTGAGTGCTGGAGCTGCAAGCCAGCCTCTTTGGGAGACCCTGTTGCCTGCACGAGCCCCATTTCCAATGCTGTAAATATTAAGGAATGTGCTACTTCTTCCAACCTCTCCGTGCTCTGTCTCTGTGCACAGATGGGCGTTGGGAGACAGAAAGCCAAGTACAGCTAAGTGCACTGAAATGCTTTGCAGCTTTAAAAAAATTTCATCCAGCATCTGAATCTGTTTATCTAACCTTTTTTTCCCCCATCCCTCTCCTCCCTTTTCTTTCTCAAAGAACCTCTCCTACTGTGCAGATGAAATGCACCAAAATGCAAACAAGCAAAATATGGAGCTGGGTGACGTTGAGCATGAGCTCCTCCATTGCCAGATGTGAAAAGAACAAGTGGTTTGAAAACCCTAATTTGTTTTAAAAATAATATAATTTGGTACTTCTGAGCGATTTGATGATTTAATGAGCACAGATGGATGTGGGATGAATTTCTAGGAGACAAGTGTTTAATGTATCTGCTTGGATTATTCCAGGCCTAAGCATTATTCTTCCTGGTGCATGAAGGTAATTAATATTTCCCATTATGGGCATGAAAAAACCCATATGATCAGTTAAGGAATGCAGATACACCAATGATATGGAAGTTAATTCATAAATCAATTACGGAATCTTGCCTGCTGTGTATAATTAGGGTTACTTCAATTATAGCTTATTTTCAGATTTAAGACTCAGGAATTAAAATGCTTAAAATCAGAGTAAGTTCCTTACCACCATATACTGCAATTGGAAATATTTACTCAGTTTCAGCAGCCTAAATCTATTTCCTCCTGATTCCAGCACAGCTGAGCAGATGCAGTGAACTCATGTTCCCCCTGCTTCTCTTCTGCCACTTAAAATTGTCCTCAGTTAAAAATGTTTCACTATCTGGATCATTCTGAGGTGAGCTGAGAAATTTTTAGGATATGGGGCTGGCCCTGGCATATTAAATAATGTGTCTGGACTTCTCTACAGTAAAGCTTTGAAAGCAGCACCTCAGCAGCCAGCTCTGGAGACACCAGGGGATGTTCTGGCCAGCTCCTTTTCGTGGCTATATTAACTAAAGTTGCAGCATTCCACTGATTTAGTCACACTGGTGCTAGATCTGGTTTATATTGATTTAGCTTTTCTTATAGCATTGATCTAAACTGATGCAGACCAAATTAAGTGTGCCTAAATTGGGATTGGTTTTTCACTCCTTTTAATAAATTGCTTTTTTTCATGGATTTTAAGGCCAAGTGACTACTGTGATAGTCTGCTCTCTCTGCCTTCATTACAGTGCTGAAGGACTTGGCTGTATTTATTTCTGCTTCAAGTCTAGTAGCTGTGCTTTAACAACAGCACCTCTCTTGGATAATATGCCCAACCTAGAATAAAAATATTCCCAAGTCTGTCCTGCCTGCAGTTTCTTAGAGGCTGTTACCAAGCCTTTCCTGAGCCTGCCCTTTATCAGGTGTCCCAGAGCTCCCTGTATCACTCACTGCAAGTATACTAATTTGAATCTTCCATCATTCTCATGATGCTTCTCTGAGGCAACTCCACTTTGTCTCAGATTTGGCTCTTCTGAAACACACTGTTCTTCTGTGTTCTCCTTACCAATGTGCTGAGTTAGCTCTGTACCAACAGGTCTGCTCTCTTCCTCACCTACCTCCCATCTCAGTCCTCCATTCTGTAACAGCAAAGATTTTATGTAGGACAGTGCAGGCCCAGGCCCCAACTCTTGTTGGGCTCTACTACAACCAACACAATCATTTTCTATTGATCTGGTGTTAGCTATGATGCCAGTGAGTTGGTTTTCAATCCATTTACTATCTGCTGTGTCACTTGTGTACAATTTACTCAGCCAGACATTTTATGGTAACAAACCAGATGCCTTAAAAAAGTTTAAATGTTAAAGTTTAAGTAAAACACTGTAAGATACTCACTCAGTGTCATTGTTACCTTCCCAACCAAATGCCAACCTGCATTAAGTAAAACACTGTAAGATACTCACTGTCCTGCAGTATCCCTTATTATGCCCAGTCCATTCCCCTCAGCCTCTTTCATACACTCAGACTACTAAAAATATTTTCTTTCAATCTTCTGGAACTTTATGATTATTCCAAAGTTGTTTTAAATATCAACTCCAGAGAGTTCCCTAGACTGCTTTTTGAAAAATCTTTGATGCTTTTGTAAAAAAAACATGTTCTCTTCAATCACTTTTTGAGTGGAAAGCTTTTCAATAGCATTATATCAATGCATTATCTGTTCCCTTCCCAGCCCTCAAATTGCAGTCTTGCAGAAAATATTTACCTGGAGCCAATATGACTCTGCATGTGGAGAACTAACTCTTTTCTGCACCCCTGTTTCTAGTCAGTTACTTCTCCCTCCATCTGCTCTTGCATTTTGGTTTTTGCTCTTTACAGGTTTGCAAGGTCAGTTCCTCTAAGCACCAAGGTGCTGAGCAGGGTGTTGAAATGAACTCCAGTACCACGGGTACATTCTTCTCTAGAAATGAGCTACGTTTTTGGTAACAGGTCACTGAACATGGAACTTTAGGTATCCTAAACAAAGAGAATTTGAAACAATCTTTGGTGTTGCAGAACAGGCCAGAAAGGGCAGTGATGAGCAAACATCACCCCTGTTGCCCCCAGGCAGGAAGCACCACATGACAATTTTTTAAGTTTATTCAAACGTAGGAATCTCACTTAAAAAAGGGCTTCTACCAACAGCATTTACACCCTTTGGGCTGAGAAAGCCCTGCTGTCCTCCATAGTTAGACCAGGGCTATATGGGGTCAGGGACAGGTGCTGCTCACCACTTTTTTCAGTCAATGAACATTAAACCTGTACTGTGTGTCAAATGATTTCCAATGGGCAGATGCCTTCCTAAAAGACAGCTGAGCCCCTGACAGTCCACAGAGCTGAAAATCTGCAACAACCCTTGAGTGAGTTAAGCTGGCAGCCCTGCTCCAGATGCTCCCTGAGGATGCAGGTGGCCTGAGGAGATCCACAGCTTACCTTTCCCGGGGCAAAGGCTTGGGCTCCGGCCGAATAGCTGCCATGGAAGAGAGGGGCTGCCTGGCAGGAGAAGGGATGGAAAAATTCAAATCCAAGGAGCCTGTTTTCCTGTGCAGAGGCTCCAGCCCCATGGCTCCCTGCATTTCACTCTCGATAGGGCATGAGCCAGCCCTGCCGTGGCTGGAGAGGGAGGAGAGCTCGGGTCCCACTGCCCCCTGCAGGACTCCCTCGATGGCTGCCTGGGGGTCGTGCGTGGGGGACACGGATGGTGGGGAGCGCGACTTCTTTTTTGTTGATGCTCCTGCTAGAAGCTTCAGCAGCCCACTCTTCTTCTCCTTCTGCAAAGGAACCAAACAGAACACAGGCAGTGAGCAGACACACCAATTCCCTTCGTTTTTGTATTGGAAAATCTCAATGTGTTTGGCAGGGAACCTCCCCAAACTGCCATGACTAGGGTAGAACTTGAGCTTTCTGTAATAAACGCGCTTATTAAAGTCCCTCCCCATCCAACAGGGCTACAACTCCTTCAGCAGAGTAAGGACCTGACATACAGGTAAGATTATCCCCATTTTCAAATCCACCCAGGCAGTGATCCTGTGTCTTCTGAAAGAACTAGTGGTGTTACAGTGGGACAGCAAAGCCACAAACTTCCCATGCAGAGAAGGTGCCAATCGAAGTACTGCCCTCTCTCTTCTAGGACAATCCTGTCCCTCAGTAGAGAAACTCCCCAAAAGTAATAAATGAGGCCTTATGGCTAAAAACCTCTGCTGGGAAGCACAATGGTCTAAGGAGAGATTTCAGATTCCAGCACACTGCAAGAGAAGTTCTGATCATTGCTGCCTTGTTTTCTACCTGAGGCAGATTTACTGTAGGGAGAAGAGAGGCACAAGACAGTGGTTGAACAGCTCTTCCCAGTGTGTGCTCTCCTTCACACCCTGCATCTCACAGATGTACCTATTTGCATCTTCCTCCCAGAAGTGGATCACTTCTCCTCATGCGTTAAGGTAAAGGTACCACCTGTCTTCAAGCAGGAACACTTGGAAATACAAGCCAGTCATTTATTTATTCTCTCTAGACAAAATGCCCTGTGCAAGGTTTAAAATGATGTACTTCTGTGTGTTGACTGCTAAAGTAATTTCTCAAAGCAGCTTTACAGAGTGGGAGGGCTACAATAAAATAAATATAACATTTTAGAAGATACTTGGATCTACTACAGTGACTGTACTTGGCATATCTCTGTTCTCAAAGTTCTTGTTTGCACTTTTTAGCTGTCACAAACTAGTAAGAAAACAGAAATACTTTAGATGTGAAGGCATGGAAGAGTTAAAATGAAGCATAGTTGTTACCACAATGTCCACTGTTTTTTGCAGAGTAGTCTGAACTGCTCTTCCAGATTCCAGTTTCCTGCATACCACCGGTTTCAACAATACACTCCATTTAAAAGGGCATTTGTCACTCACAGGATGAAAGGATCCATCCTGCCAAGATGTTCATCCAGGCAGAATCCATGGAAGCTAAGGGAGGCTGGCCATATGGCACCATCAGGTCAAAATTGCTAAATAAATTCCCTGGAAACAATAGAGGAGTAGACCAAATGCCCCTGACAAACACCTTTCCCCAATGGGAAGGGAGTGTTTTGGGAGCTATGGTAGGAGCTGTGGTAGGTGTGCACGCTGGGATTCACCTGAAGCACCAGGAAAATACTCCCATTTTTTTCTCGCTCTCTAATTAAGAAATATCACTGCTGTCATCATTATATCAAATTTTAAAGCTCTCCATGAAATTGCAAAGCTCCTTTCCCTGTGGCGCCCTGAAACAACAGCTCTAATGATCCCAGCATACTGTGTCAATATGCATTTGAAGGTGTCTAAAGGTCAGTGACAGAATACAATAGCCATTGTGGGGCTCTGGAGAAACGCCTATTGTGCAGCAGCCAGCACTTTGAGCCTCTTTAATTGGCAGCTTTGCACATGCAAAGTAACTATGTGAACTAAAGCCCTGTATAATGAACAATTAATATTCCTATGTGGTAGCAGCTTTTCTAATTTTTGCTTCTAATTTAAATACCTTGGCAAATTTTCATTAGAAAAACCTTGTGTGACTTAGATCGTTTCAGGCACAGAAGCAAAAAATCTTTGGAAAAGAGGAGATGCAAATATTCAAACCTTTGGAAAAGAGGAGATGCAAATATTCACACCCATCTGCACAGGGAAGAGCAGATGAGTCAGACAGACATTCAGTTGTGTTTACAAGGACTTCCACTCCACACTGTTAGCCCTGGAATATGTTTCTACACTCAAGCTACTATGCCTCAGCTAACAAAGAGCTCTAATGAACTTGCTGATGCCACCTTTGTTATACCTTAACAAAAGGAAAAATAAAGAATTGATTTTTAGCCCTTTGTAGTCCACTGAGCATTTGACTCAATTTTGAGACTAGGATACATGTTCTCCAAAGAGAGAAGACAACTTTCTTACTTTCTTATTGTCAACCCTAGTCCTGCTAGTGAAAAACTGAGGAGTCCCATCCTTCCCATTGTGGCCTTGAGCAAGATATGTAGAGGTGAACTGATGCTAACCATTTTGGGTGCCTGGAGATGAGACATCACATCCAGCTCTTCCTCCCTCTGAGTCTGGCAAACGCTCTCAGCCTTCTGGTATCACGTTGCCAGATCCTCTGCTGTTGCTGCTCAGAGCACTTCAAGCAAAACAAGGACTGTCAGGAGCTGATAATTTACTACTGATGTCTCTCATGAGGAACAGATTGGGTTTGAACCTCCTGTGATCAGCAGCTCATCCTAAACCCCCTCATGCCTCCTCCCCCATCTGTAAAATGGGACTAAGTTAAAACTCCTCCTCGTGCTGTGGGAATTCATGAATGACTCTCGTGTTGCAAAGCTGTACATTTCCTTGAGAACAACTGGTCCTCTTCCATGGCTTTAATGTTTAAAAAAAGAAAAGATTTGGAGTGGGATGTTAGTATGCAGTCCCAGTAGTGATTTATTGCACACGTCCAAGTATTATGAATTCATTTAATATTTAGTGTAATAGCAGCCATCCTTCACGAGAAATTAATTTAATATTTATATGGCAGTCCAAGACAGTCCTTTCTTCAGTATGTCACTGTAAATCAACGAGGCATTAACAGGCACAAATGCTGTAGAGAAACCCACTCTGATTGGTTACAGACTCCGTGGGTTTTCAAAAGAGATAAAAAGTTTACAGAGGACATATCTGATGACTTTCAGGGAATTAAGTTTCTGAATGAAAAAAAAAAAAGGTTTATTTTTCCATTCACAGACAGCTGTTTTATTGTTTTCTAGGAAGTCTGTGATCTGCTGAAACAGCTGTGTAATTATTGAGTTTTCTTTGTCTAGTAGCTACATTTCCAACTGCTTGCAAACTGTGTTTGATGGCTCTGCCTCCTGAACCTGCCAAGGTCAGCCCTGGGCATCCCTGTTGATGGATGGATTCACAGGATGGACAGCACTTCTCCCATCTCCTGCTCACTGCCCACATGTTTAACCAAATTTAAATCATCACCTTTGTGTGGCTTGGGTTTTATTCTAGGAGGGTCAGAGTCAAAACTTGGGAACCATTAATTTCACAAGGATCAATACCTTGTTAAAAAAAAAAGCAAAGGAGTGAAACTGCCTTTTTCAAATAAATCTCAGGCTGTTTCTAGTTAAGAAAAGAAAGGATTTTGAACATAGGCAATAGAGGAAGGTCAGAATTTCTTACTCCTCTGGCAAAGCCTACACTTTAGACTCCTTTTCTACAGTACAGCATGAAGGATCTCAATGGACATCAGTCTGGCAGCACGAGGAGGGGCCAGGCAGCATCTCTGTGACCCTGAAGCATACACCTAGGGAAGCCAGCACTGGGACAGGTGCAAATTCCCCTCAGCTTGCTGTGGGAACATTTGGAAAAGTGAATTCAGTCTGAACTTAAGAATCCATGAAAGATTAGATCAAAATTAAAGTCTCAGATATGTTAATGTTGAAATATTTTGCTTCACAGTAATTGGGGATGATTTTTCCCCTCATTAATAACCCCACTTGAAGATAATAACCAGCTCTTCTTTCAGCTTCAGCTTCAGAGATGAGATGAGCACAGAATGCTGCTACTTCGTTGATGACTGAGTGATAACAGAGTTCCCTGTCTGCAGAGTAATAATCATGCCATAATCCAAATACCAATTATATGTACTAGCTACATTAATATAGATTTTTTTTTTTGAGCACGCTAATAAATAGAAAATTCTGCTTTAGTTTTCTTCATCTGCAGCTCCTAATACTTAATTTCCTACCTATCCAGGCTCATTAAATAAATGAGGAAACCTTACCAAAGCTGATAGAAAAACTGGCTCCAGTCACTGAAATGAGGCAATTTCTCATGCAACACCAGCTACATCAATAGATAAGAGAGTCAAAGGGAGAAAAAAGGTTTCATTTATAAATGAAGAAGAGAAACAAAACTGTTTAAATGCTGCTCTGAGCCCTACAGAACAAATGAGGAACTAATCTATCAGTCAGTACCCCCAAACCACAACTTTTATTGCTTGCTTCACTTGGTCAGTACTTTTATCAGTGAATTTATGTTAGTGCCTGAGGACAATGTAACCTTATTCTGATTCCAGCTTGGTTACTGGTGATTGATGCTTTCACTGAAAAAGCAGGAGGTATTTTGGATTATGTCTTTTAGGAAAAAAGCTACTCAGGCTTTTAAAATCTGTAGAATTATTTCACTTGAGATTTTGATAATTATTTAAAAAGCACAAAACCCAAAGCAGCAGCATCTCAAAGGCAAGTTTCAGGTCTGCAAAGTCTTTGGATATGGATTTATCACTTGCAGTTTGCCACTACTTGTCACAGATGACACACTGAACAAGACAACAGTGATTACTTGCTCCACAGCAACTTCTGATTTTAAGGAAAGACTTGTTATGTACCATATATTGTATGGAAATACTTGCCAAAGATCTAGGTTTGAATGGAGAAAAGTGCTTTTGGCCAGGAGTCTAGTATTATAATCTCCTGACCATGACATGAGAAGTGTGGAACAGCTCCTGTACCTTGGAGATGCCCACTTGGCAAGCAGACAACTGACAGGAAATATGATAGTATGATAGTGGCCTTCAAAATCCCTGCTGCACAGAGAAGGTAACTTGAGAACAGATCAATTATTTCCCACAGTACAGGAATTAGGGAGAATTTCAGATTATCAGGCAAATGATAAACCTAAGAAATAGGAAGCACTTTTTCACGCAACACATAATTAAATAGAGATTTACTGCACGCCCTGTTGTGGAAGCCAAAAGTATGAACAGACTCAAAGAGGATTAGATAAATTAATGAAGAACAGATCTAGCAAGGGCTATTAAAATAATGGTATGGATCCAATCTCTGCTTCAGGAAGTCCCCACAGGTAAATGAAACAGCTCTTACAGCACACACAGGGTGACTCCACCTCGCTAGAGATCATAAAACCAGAGAGAATGATGACTACAATAAAACAAGCTGTTTGGGTAAGAGCATAGGGAAGAGGACAGAGCTAGGAACGAGCCCTCCCCTGTGCCCCCCTAGCTTTGGGAAATGGGCTGTGCAGAGACTTCCTCAGCTGCAGGGGTCTGAGAGAGGGCAAAAGGCAGCCGGCAGGATGCAGCGTCAGCCAAGGCAGAGACACAAAAGGTTGGGAACTGCAACCCCAGAGCACTTCCACAGCCCCGAGATGGCTATTGGGATTTCACAGCTCCACCTCTGCTCTGCCTCACAGATCAACGGCTGCAGAGCTCACTCTGCACCCAGGAGCCCCAAAGGACTGGTGATGGGGCTGACAAGGCCCCTGTTGCCTGTCTTGCTTCCCAACTTGGCACTGAACTGCTTTTGTCCAGAGTGAGGGCTTCCTTGGAGCTACCACGGGGGTCTCCTACATAATGCTACCTTGTGTCTCAAAGACCCACCCTGAACTAAAGTCCAGAAAACATTAAACCTTTGTTTTACTATAAATCAAGTATGACTAGATGATTTAGGCAACTGTGGTAGACTAACTGTACTTTCCAGAGAATTTAAACAAAACAGCTGGACAGCCTGTGCATCCTTCTGAAACTTAGGTTCATTTATTCAAACGAGAGGAGAATCTATCACAGTTTCACTGACAGCACAGGATTCTGAAATGAGAAAAAGATGTATAAATACATCAGCTGTGAGACAAAGTGCTTTGAATTACTGTTTTTAAATAAGATGATTGAGACCGACTGGTTAGCTTGCTGCTTCTTGTCTCTCACAAGGAAGTGAAAAAGATTTATTGGGCCTGGGGACCACCGGGAGCAACACTCACATTTTGCAGAAAGCCAGAGCAAACTCACTCATTGAACACCTGAATGAAAGAGAATCAATGACAGAAGCCAGGATGTGCTCTGACACACTCTAATCTTACACGTAGTTAGCTCTGGCTCTCCCCAATCACAAGGGATGGATTTCATTTCAGAAGCAAACAGTTAAAATTGCTGGGTTTTGCTTTGTAATCTTATTAAACGACAGGCGAGTGAGACTTGTATTCCTGTGGAAAGCAGAAACATGTGGGTAAAAGGTTTGGATTAGTGGAGGTCATCTTGGCCCTTGTCGCTGGTGTATCTATTCCCACTTGGTTGATATTGTTCCAGCAGCTGTGCCACCTCAGGCTGTAATTTCAGCACTTCCAACAAAGAAATAGTATTGGGCTGGCCTACACTCAGGGAAGATTGCTTGTGGAAAATTCAGGCATCACAGGAGGTATATTCTGCTTTCAAAGTCAGTTCTCCATGGAAGAAAAAAAGGGCTCTCTGTGGACAATAAAAATGACCAGGATTTGCATGTACTAGACACTGGAACATAGTGCAGTGAAATAATTCCTACAAACACTTTATCAGCTCATCAAAGATGCATGTAGCTAGAGACTGAGGAATCAGCTAAGACTGACAGAACATATCATGCCTGCATGGCCTAGAGGTGACAAAAGCAGAAGCAACATATTTCTGAAAATTATCTGGGCTTCACACTGCTGCCGGGGGAGCCACGACCAGGTGAGGGGCAGGAATGAGAGGGGCCCTGATGGACCTCAGAGAGTCTGACATTGTAGAACCAGGTCCTTGACACCATCAAAGCCCCAAGTGTGAGATTTTGCCGTCTCTGAAGGCTGCCCTCCAGTTTTGGCAGCTCCCACTGCATCAAATTTGAGCTTCCAAAAACCGATTCCCAATATATTTCACTCATTAAGAAAGTGACATCTTGCCCCTGCTCCCTCCTGCCCTCATGGAAGCGTGCCTCAAACAATGCAAGTGATGCTGTAATAGCATCAAGAAGATGTCCCTGTCAGTTGTGCTACAGGCATGTTCAGTCCTACTACGTTTCCAAGCAATGCCCTGTGAATTACTCCTGGGACACTCAGAGGTGGCTAAAGTCCTTTTCTCTTACAGGGACCAATTGATCACACATGCTACTTAAAGAATGAAGAGACAATCCTGGAATCATTTTAAAGAATTGCAAAGTAAGTGGCTGTCAGGGTGAGAGGAATGCCCAGGCATGTAAATGACAATATCTTTGATAAAGTGACTAAGGCACTGTGGCTTTCCAAATGTCACAACACTTGGGTTGTCATTACTGGTAAGCTTTGCAAGAGGCTTGCTAGAAGCTGCTCAAACCCTGGCAGCATTTATAATAAGCCCACCCCCTCTTCAGCAAAAACTGGATTTCACTTATTTTCCTACTTTTATCTTTTTGTTATTTAAAAGATAAAAATGGAGCCATCAAAGGTCATTTGCTAAAATGCCTCCCAATACCCTTATACTAAAGTCAGGTCTATAGGAGTATAAAATTCCCATTTCTTAAATTAAAGAGCAGAGCAGGAAGGATCATCAGTGAAAAGCAGAGATAACCAAAGGCAACAACCAGGGTCTAAGTAGGGAAGGGGACTCAGTAGTACTGTGGGTTTTTTTCCTTTTGTACTAAGCCTGGTTTTACATGGCAATCCTCTCCCTCTGGTCTGTTTTGCCTTCCTTTGTCTGCTTTATCCACTTCTTTTTCCCTGATGCATGACCTGCAGGTATAACCACATAATTAAATGCAATTGAGTAGTGCTGATCTAACTAATTACCACCTGTCATGTGTGCCACTTAAGCCAATGTTCTCCATTTCCTCATCCCACCTCAACTGTGAGACAAAACACATTGGGTTAAATGTCAGGCTTAAGCTGCTTTGGGTAACTGAAGATGTCTGAGGACATGCTTTATGTCAGAGCTGGCAGCAGGATGACTTCAGTGGTGCAGGCAGTGAGTGGCATCTCACACGGGTTACACGTATCATCGTATCTGTAACCTCAAGAGCTCTCTGGACATGACTTGCTTGTCTGGAGCGTGCTATGTGATGAGGCAGTGACATCTGGTTGATGTTTTCACATGTGACTACTGCAGAAATAATTAGCAATGTCAACACATATACAGTGCACCCCTCTTTACTTCCCAGCGAGTTGACTCATGCAGAACACACCAGCACGACCTGAAATAAAACATGGATCATGCCAACTAACAGCAGGAAATGGTCAGTTTTAACACACAAGCTCAAAATGCCTCTGTGAAGATGCTGGTCACATACACCTCCTATCTGAAAATGATGGAAACTCTGTGAAGATAAAATCAGTGCTGCACTGGAGCAGAAATGACAGCTTTGTCGTAACAGTTCATCTCTGAGCCCAGCTACCACAGATGAAGTTGAAAAACCCTTTACACAAGTCAGATAACAGTGGAAGATTTCCCCCTGACTGCAGTGGCTGATGGACTGCATAGACTGACAGCCTTTCTCATTTTTATTTTAGCACAACAGTGTGGGTAAACATTGACTTAGAATTGTCTCATCTTCAGTTTGATGAAGGTTGATTGGGATGTCTGCCTATCAAGATAACAGAATTAGTACTCCATTAGTTAGGAAATCATGACTTCTGTTCAAACTCGTGTACTAGGATTACTTTGCTGTATCTGACAGTCTCCCCACAGCAGAGCAGGCAATATGATGAATACCTTGCACAAGTTTGTTCTTTCAACTTCTTCCTGCTAGGATGGCCATCTGTGTGTCTGAGGAGTCCCTTCCAGCCTTGTACCCTTTCTAACTCGGCAGCATACATGCAAGAACTCAAACTGCAGATAACCAAATGCTCCCAGCTGCTTTGCAATGTTTTCCAGGTAGTGATTTTCTATCAAACCAAGAAGGTATTCCAAGCAGGCACCAACAGGGCTTGTCTCAGTCCCTGTGCAAGTCAATCTCTTCATTAGTTCCCTGGGAGGTGTGCAAGAGAGTGCGCTTCTAAAACCAGCAGTGGGGACTGAGGTGATTAAGTCTGCAAGCAGTCAGAGGGTGTCCTGGTTTTAGCTGGGACAGAGTTAATTTTCTTTGTAGGAGCTCCTGTGGTGCTGTTTAGGATTTGTGACCACACAAGGGCAATAAGACACTCTGTTTTAGGAATTGCTGAGCAGTGCTCGCACAGCGTCAAGGCCTTTTCTGCTTCTCATGCTGTGCCACAAGAAGCTGTGAAGGGTCAGGGCGGGGAGAGCTGACCCCAACTGACCAGGGGGACACCTCAGGCCACGTGGCATCATGCTCAGCCACGAAAGGTGGGGAAAAAAGGAGGAAGGAGAGACATTTAGCCTAACAGCAGCTGTCTTCCCAAGTAACTGTTGGACACGATGGAGCGTGGCTCTCCTGGAGATGGCTGAACGCCTGCTGCCCTTGGGGAGAAGTGAAGGATTTCCCTGGTTTGCTTTGTGTGCACCATTTTTGCTCTACCTGTCAGACTGTCTAATTCAACCCATGAGTTTTCTCACTTTTACCCTTGTGATTTTCACCCCCTTCTCACTGCAGGAGGGAGTGACTGAGTGGTTGTGTGAGGCTGTGTGAGATCCCTGGCAGGGTTAACCCACAACAGAAGGACAAAGAGGGTGAGAATTCATAACAATTGTCCACAAAATGGAGAAATGATCCTGAATCACCATGGTGAAATCTCAAAGACAAGCATGACATGCCACTGTCAGGAAGGAGGAATCAAATGCACAGATGCAAAATGAGAAGTGACTGGCCAGCCAGCAGCTCTGCAAAAATGGACATGGGAGTTACACTGGATCACAAACGGGGTGTGAGACAAGATGCTGCTGTGAAAAAGGTGAACTTCATCTGGAAACATGAACATACATTTTATATTTCAGCCCTGAAAAGTGCTTATTCCATCCTAATGGGCACTAACAAGGTCTCAGCAAAACTCTACTCAGAGGCACTGCTCTTTAAGACCCCAGCAAGCTGAAGACTGCCCAGAGGAGAGCTGAAAGTGTAATGAGAGGTCTAGAAATCATTACCTGTGAAGAAAGGCTGGGAACTGGGCTCAGTGAGGTTAAAGGAAGAGAATTCTTGAGGGCTAAACACATTATTAGTTCTCTAATACATGGAAGCTGTCAGGAAAAAGCTGATCAGCTGTTCATCTGGAGTAGGATATGAAAAAAACAAGATTCATCTGTAACCATGAAAGATTCAGGAGGAATAGTAGGGAATTTTCTGACCCTTGGAATATGAAGGACAGGAATAGATTGCTCAGAGAAGTTGTGGAATGGTCTTAATTTAATGATCTGAAGAAAAGTTAGACATCTGTAGTGGTTGGTCAGCATACATCTGTCATGAATGGAAACCCACCCCAGGCCTGCAGGGCCATCATCTTCCCTACTGCTGCTTCCTACCTTGCCACATTCCTTATTGGCCAGCTCTGTCTCCTGGACAGGTTACATCTAATTCTGCCAAGCAGAAGCATCTGGCTGAGATATAAAACCTGTCCAGAAAAATCTAAAAAGCTGGAAAATCAGTTCTCTCTTTTATGTCCTGATCAAAGCCTAGCTTATGCATTTCCCTTGCCACAGCAGCACCACTGTGTTGGTAGGATCTGCCTGCCCAGCCTGCCCCCTTTTCTGTCTCAAAACTTAAGATATGAAGAATAACATGATGTTGTACAGGAGGGAATAGAGATCTCCAAAGTCGTCAAAAAAGCCTACTAGTTCCATTTTAAAATATACCAGTTCTGAACTGATCATAAATTGGGACTAGAAACTACAGTGCAGGAAATCTACTTTACTGGAAAATAAGTTGGCCGTGGGCTCACATTAAATTACATCTTCTCTCCCTGGGGCAGCTGGTGATGAAGCCCAATGCCAGTCTGCTGCTAGCGTGATGAGCAGAGTGAGCTGTGAGTGAAAGTGAATATTTTAGCTTCTGTAGTTTTAACTTACAGAAACGTGTCAGTGAATATGAACCAATACATATGCAGAAAAAGCAAAGCAACAGGTTGAGCTCTGCCTTTATAATGAATTGGTTTTTAAAAGGTTGACTGCTTGACACCCTACGTTAATTGATTGCAGGCAGCTTGCAGATGTAGTGTCTGAAAAGCAACTTTTTCATGCTGTACTTTCTGAATTCCTGAGTCTGATCCAGAGGGCATAATAGCCTTTTTTTTCCCCAGTTCTTCAGAGACCAGCACTGACTCCATGTCTTGACTTGGTCTGAAGGGAATTACTGGATGCTTGAGACATTCAGTCAAGAAAATAACAACCCAGACCAATGCTAAAGTAGGTTTTGCCATTTGGCAAAAGAAAAGTTGAGGGCTTGTGAATCTTTCCACTGCTAATGGAAAATAAACAAAAATGCTCAAAATAAGATAAACATCCCTTTGCTATAGCTTGGTTATGCCTTCGAGTTACATGATAAAAACCCAAACGTGCCACAGATATCTGCTGTCTGTTACAACGTGCTGTTCCTACAGCACTGATGTTTGTCAGAAACCACAATTTAATTTAGTTTATGTAATTTCTCTAACAGAGCTTACTGAAGTATTTCTGCATTGATGCTAGACATTTTAACTCACCTATTATGCTTAGCTACAACGAAAAGCAAAGAAAAAAACCAGCACTTGCATGACTGAAAAATGAAATATGGGCACTGAAGAGTTGATTATAGCCAATTTTCACAATAAAGTTCAAATTTTGTCTCCATAAAACAACTGCATTGGCACTTGAAATACTTGTATGTTAGGGAATAATCTCAGATGCCATTTGATGGTTTAAGATTTACTGGCTTGTGAATCCATAACTGGAAAATCACTGAGGAAAGCAAATGAGTCCTGGACACATGGAAGGCCAAGGTGCCACCATTTCTGCCGCATTGCAAGTTGCTTCATTGTTTTCAGGGCATCTGGCTTGCTACTCTGTTTTTCTGCTGGGATGGATTCATCCCCTGTGTTCAGGATTCACTTCCTGGGAGTGGTGGGGCAGTGGCAGCTCCCTGTCAGCTCTGTTTGTTACTGCTCCAAGGCAGAAGGTGGAGGACACGGGCAGGCCTAGCATTTGCACTCTGATTTGATTTTTAACCTGAACATGGAAACTGGGAGCTTGATGCTATGAGAGAATGAGGGACCAAACTATGTTCTTCAGGAACAGGGCAGGGAGAGGGCAGAAGCTGTGCTGGGATGCTCAGCTGCAGAATCGTGTGGTCTGAGGTGGGGATTGGCCCCTGTGGTCTCTCAACAGCTGGAATGTGTCGCTGTCTCTTCATCGATACCTCAAGAGTGCTGACATTTCACCTGACTAATCCAAGGAGATACTTGGATCCTCTCCCAAGGCCTGGCCCCATCCAGCCCTCTGGTCCCACATGATTCCTTCTGCAGGCAGGGGAATGCCATGGGAATGCCAGTGCTGGGATGCTCACACGCAGACATGCACCCGCACGCCTCCAGCGCTCCCTTGCACGCTCTTCTTCTGGCAGTTTTACTTCCCTCCCCAAGCAGCACTAAGGATTTAGAAAAAGCCCATGGGTCCTCTGTGTTATAAAATTCGGTCCCTACAGGTTCCAAAAGAACGCTGTGCCTTGGCATCCAAACAGCTTTGTCTCCAGTTAGTAGATAAACTGAATTTCCTCTCGAAGCTAAAGCACTCTCCATCTTCTCTTCCCCTGGATCTGCTTCCCCTCACGGCCGCAGGATGCAGCACAGAGCCACTTGAAACGCTGCTAGATAAATTCACTGCAGACACTTGAGAAATCCTGTGACAGCACCATGAGGCAGATAAGCAGGGGTGGGGGGAGAGGCAAGAGAAGAGGAATAGCTTTTGGAGACTGCTTGGCAGCAAAGTCAACGCTTGAAATATCTGTGGGGAGTTTGAAAGCGTTTCCTAACATCAAAAATGCGAAGAAGAAAAAGAAATTTTGATCAATGGCTTATTGCCCTTGATCTAAGCAAAAGAATCCTAGCCAGTCAGAAAAACTAGAAATCTGTTTTATTGTAAAGCTGAAGTTTTCTATGTTTTGACAGCTGGGGCTCATGCTTTTGGCTGGGTTATTTGCCAGCCTTAAAATATTCATCAGCGAGTTGCCAGGTTTTTGTCCTTTCAAATTGAACTATGACAATGAAGGAGAAGGTGCTGGAGAGATTTTAAGCATGAGTTCTCTGCCCTAAAACAGAACTTTGTGGCCTGAATTCACATGACCAGAAAAAGAGGTTCAAGTTTCTGGTGAATCACTTGCTGGTCACACAGCCAGGATTTGCCTTCTGGAGCATGGGAAGCAGTAGCTCACTTGTGATGAAGACAGGCCCCTTGCCTTTGTTGGGAGAAAATGGATTAACAGTATGAATTCTGTGCACAAGTCTTGAGAGAACTGAACTGAAATATTCCAGATTAAAGTATCCTTCCTGAGGAACAAACTGGAACACGTGTTAAACTGAAAAGTCAAAGCTGACTCTGAAAATAATTGGGGAAATGTTGGTGGCTCTAGGATCAACTCAGATGTCCTAGTGAGTACCCAGCAAATCAGTCTCATAGAACTTTGTCTTTTTCATGTGAACCTTTACATTATGATTCTAATGTTGCTTCCTCTTAATGCTTTCTATATTTTTTTACAATTATTCTAAGAATTCAAACCACAACCTTCTGCTCTTAGCAATTTGTTCATTCTAATGTCTTGTGCCACTTTCATTTAGTCGTTATCATCCCATTTCATACCTGTACAGCTTAGGAGGCTTTCTTAGGTAAACCAGTTACCAAGTTAAAAATATTAAATCATTTCATATCTGCTAGGAAGACTGAATTCCTCTTCCAGAAATTCAGGGTCAGTCATATTGACTCTGTATCTGAAAAATCTACTTTCATCAACTCTGTCTTCAGCTTCCTTTACCCCAGGTGCCCACTATTTTTGTCATGTCATTTCATATCTACAAAGTCCTCGCAAGTGGTCAACAATTCACTCTTGAGACTGATCTTCCATTTTCTGGGTAAGGAATTAAATTCCTTTAGTGGATATGAAGTGATAACAAACCCTTTCCACTCATGGACAAGTTATCACAAGAAGAAGTTGCAATGCAGAGACTAACACATAGTAAGTGAAAACTGAAGATGCAGTGCCATGAATGAGCAGGTCCTTCAGGCAGTTTCAGTTCTACCAACTGATAGCTTAAGCAGACAGCTGTCATGTGAACTGTGGTTAAAAAGCATCTCAGAGTTTACAAAGACAAATATTCAAAGGGCTTTTGATCTAGTCTCTAACTCTATGTAAAGCCAGGGTGAGTGACTGAGTGACGTTGCCTGGTGGGACCAAGCCGGGCTGCAAATGAGGGGAAGGCAGAGGAAGGCACTGGAAGAAAGGGAGAGCAGTGGAGAGGGGAGTCTCTCTGGTCACGTCTATACTGGCATATAAAACAAGGCCTGGATTTAGCATCAAACCCTGGTCCTCAACCATCAGCCACTGTGGGTTTGGCTTGTCTCCACTAGCATTCTCTCAAGGCAACACATGGGCATGGTTTGGGAGTGAGCAGTCACCCTGTGCTGGGTGGAGAAGACAGCTCAGAAGTGTGGAAGCAAGTCACGCAAGGACAGCTACAGGGCCAGAAAACAGGCCTTGGCTTGTTCTCTTTGTCATGTAGCCCTCACACTCAGATCATGCCAAATATCCTGTCTGATTTGAGGAATGTAGCTATTTTGAGCAGAAGGACCGATATTTGAGAAAGTGAGTGACATCGGTGAGGACAGATGTTTACAGATGTTTACTGATTCAATCTTCACATGCAAAACTGCTGGTGCATGTTCAAAGCCACTTTCTGAAGATATGTCTCTTGTTATCTCAGCATCAGTAAACAGCAGTCCAGAGTACTTTCCCATTTGCTGTGACTTGCTTATCCAGATCCTCCATACGCTCCAGGGACACAGTTACTAAATTTAAAGCTGTAAACATATTTGTTCTCTCAGCATACTTCTAAGAAACATTTAATTTTACATTGCCAGTTCTCAAATATTCCTATATACTCTGTCTAGGTAAAACAGTAAGGAATTAGTGCAACTCAGAGGTGAATTAATGGCTTGCTTGCTAGTGCAATCTCTTGTTTTCCTCTTTAGCAGATATTGGGCCAGACATGTTGGAAGAGTTTAATCAAAATCCTCATCAAAAGCCAAATGAGTGGATTTTAAAAAAAGTTTAATTACAGTGGTCAAACCACCCAGAATGATTTGCTTGATTTGATTAACGTAATGAGGAGCACATTTAATGAGAAATGCATTAATTCATTCAAACAAGTGGTTTTATTAGAGGCATTAAGCATCAGCCCAGATTATGTACAGCAGAAACTATTATAGCAAAAATTGACTGAGGTCAAAGAAGTAGTCATGCCATAATTACAAGCTCTCAGCTGTAATCTGTCAGTTGAACTTGGGCAGTGCTCATCATGACTGAAAAAGTAGGCTCCCCATTTTAAAAATCCCCCAAAACACAGAGTTTTGGTGCCATTCCACAGCTGGGATCTCCATCCCTTTTGTTCAGATGTTCTGAAGATCTGGGAACCAGGGCTGAAGTTCCTGAGTTCCAGATGGTTACACATGCAGATCTATTAGTGAACAATGAAGTGAGAGTTCAGAGGACTCCTGATATCACCCTCCACCCTCAAAGGAAACACAGTGCTCCCCATTTGCTGTTTTATCTCTGCATTGTCCTGTGCCTGTGTAGCCCTGAAACAGCTTTGATTTTCAAGTCCTCTGCTTCTAAGCCTGCTTGGTTGCCTGAGCAGTTTTGAGCACTGTTGCAGAGTAGACTTTAGCACAATCCATTGCTCAGTCTTTCACCAGCTACCACCAGCAGCTGGCAAAGGACAGCAGCTTTGAAACTGTTCCCTAAGTGAACAGGAGGCTGGTCAAGGAGCTGAGAAGCAGAGCACAGGCTCAGTTGCAGACAAAATCCTCTGGGGATAGGTGTGCACTGACACATGAAGACTGGTGTGGGGGCCATATTTTACCTCCTGATTAAGACAGCAGGAGTCTGACAGGAAGACACTATTATTAGGGTGCCTAAATGAATGTAGGTGCCAAGGTTCACCTGCAGATTTGGAAGTCTGGATTGAGACCTTCAAGAAATAAGCTGAAGTAGAGAACTAGAGATGTCAAAAAATGGACCTAGGATTTATTTGCTACATTAACAAAAGATGAGCAAAAAAAAAGGCATGCCTGCTGAGCTGCAAACCACAATCCTTAGGATTATTTCTGCCACTTGCCTTCAAACCAGAAGGAAATGAAAGTAAAAATTTGAACCAGAGTCCCTTGGCTTTAGAGAAATCTTGGGAGGTCTCTATGATTGCTGGACACCAACAAGAACCTGTGATACTGGCATATAAAAACTTACACAGAGGAAAGCACTGACAGTGATGACATCACCAGCATACTAAGACTGTTATCAAGGTAAAAACACTTCCAAACTGGAACAAGCAACCCAAACAGCAAATACAGGCTCACTACAGCAGCTGCCCTTTGCTGTCACATTTGGTGTCCTTGAGTGGAATCGAGGTGGGAAATCATAAAACATAAATTGGTAGATTTTTTCCCAAGATCCTATCTTAAAATACTTTTCCCCACTATCTCCCAGCCCAGCCTTCAAGCAGCCAACCACCCCTGCTAAACTTATCATCTGGAGAAAATTTCCCAAGGACCAGTATGTCTGGCTATATCAGAGTGATAAATGCAAAAAATTGCAATTAATCTCCATAGCCCTCACAAGAAACATGTTCTACAGCTGAACTGTGAAAACCAATGGATCTTCAGCATGTGCCTCCCCAAATGCAAATTACTTCTTCCTACATACCAAGTGCCCTCTGTACTGTGGTGAACTCAAACTGACAGTCAGTGTGTGAAAGAAAAACATGGTTAATAACAAGAAAATGTTTCCCAAAACAGCCATTCTTCCTCTGATCATTCAGCCCTCATCCTCACAGGAATCCTACAAAAGAAACTGGAAAGGCTAAAATGGGATTAAAATTAATAATTTGATGGGACATCAAAAATTGTTAATTCCAACAACAGTGCTGATTTTATGGCACATTACAATTTACCTCAGACACGACTAACTAATCTCAGTTTCTCAGGGGATAATTACTTTGGCATTTTTTCTGTCCCGTGTTCAGTAGAGCTGAAGACCTTATTACTGCTCCTTTCCCTAACAGCTCTTCTTTTCCTTTCATCTCAAAGTACCTGACTGATTAATATAATGAAACTGAACTCAGATTAAATGCTTCCAATCTGTGCTTATCTGACAGTTTGCTAGTTATATCCCTGCTTCTGTTTTTTGCCCCTCAGACTCACTTGTTTTTTCCTATCAGATGTACTGATAATAGATAGTGCTTCTCTCCACAGATATTCCTTCTGAGTGTTATGACTGTTCTCTACCAAAAAACCTGCCCAGCCACTTTGGAAATATCAAGTGTAGTTCCAGATATGTCTCCAGTTCTGACTCACAGATTTCTTTTTCAATAGTTATATGGTTTTTAGTCTGGCATTATCTTAGCTCTCAACTACTTCAAAGAAATATTTGGGTTTATATAAATAGTAGAAACAACTGGCCAAACATCAGTCACTATTTCTAAAAGGAATGGAAGCATCATCAACTCAAATCTTTCTCAAATGAAAGTGAAATATTACATGGAGGAGATTCAGGAATATATTTTTCAATGCAGGGCAGTTGTGCACAACCCAGTCCAGTCAGAGATTAAATTTTTTATTGTCACTGCTCTCTGATACTTCCCTGGTACTGAAATGGTGTTTGGCAATGCTTGGTGCAATGATGTAGTATATTATTTGCTTCTCTCCTTCACTCACGGAGCTCAAAAACCCCATAACTTTTCTTCCCTGCATCCAAATTCAGCAGCTTAAACCTGTAACAGCTTGGGAAAATTTAATCAGTATCTTAGACTTGATATAATTTTGCCTAGGAAATTTCTGTGTGCAGTCTCATATAAATTAAAACATAAAGACCTACAGAATGGGTTCATCTGTTTTAGGAAGCATCAAATATGCCAGTATACAAAACTCTGAGGTAACGTGCAAATCTACCACCTTCTGCCAAAACCCATACAATTCCTTGGACTTGTAGAATAGCGGAAAAACTCAGAGAATGTATGAAAAGGACTTTTTTGTAGGTCCAGAGGAAAAGCAGGCCCCCACATCTCTTCCTCCTAGTGAGATACAAACCAGTATCTTGCTTGCAGCAGTCAGTTTGCATCAGAGGGTTCTCCTAGGCAGTATAGAGATGACCCTCAGCATTTACACATGGTAACTGCTAATACAGTACACACATTTGGTCAAAGTCAAATATTTGCCAAGAACACAAAAGGCTGGGTGCTTACAGCAGCTCTCCATGCTGGCTTCCTTCGCAAGGTGCACAAGGGATGGGCACCCAGCTATTGGTCCCACTGCTGGCTCCTAAGAGACTGAGCCTACAGTACATCATACCTATGTCCCAATGAGCAGGATGAAATTCCCTTCACCCTGTTTGGCTGTGCCACTGCCATGAGAGTTTCTGCAAGAAACTGAGACGTTTCTGGAGTAGGAAAATAGTTCCTGCCACTCACGAGGCAGTGTTTTACTATGCCTGTAGCACCTGTGCTTGGGCTAGAAGCTTGGGCTTCTAGAGACCAGACAGCTTCTGACTCGGCCATCTGGTTTTGATGACCAAGAGTCCACTGTACCATCTTTCTGCACCATGGCAATATGCAGAACCAGGTGCCAGTTGTTGGAAGAAACACACAAACTGAGCCCATTAGTGACTCAGTCTTGTTTCCCATCCACAAACGAGCAGCACAAGAGCAAGCATGGGGGGTGGTGGGGAGGAAAGGATGAAGCATGACAATCATGTGAGACGAGGATGCCGAAGCCGGCAGGGGATGAAAACCAGCTTCCAACCTCCTGGGTAGCCTCACGGTCCTTCCTCAACAACAGCCTGAGGGCAAGGAGAGGCGTTGGGGGCGTGGAGCACGAGGGGCCATGGATGATGTCCTTACCTTCTCGTTCTTCCTCTCCTCGGCCTTGCCGGCGGGGCCGGGAGTGGCAGGGCCAGCCA
>NW_008600773.1:0-54808 GCF_000691845.1 Merops nubicus
TGCGGCACACGGAAGGATCGTGTGATAGCGACTCGTTCTCTGAAACCCCCAAGGCCCCACCTGCTGTGCTCATCTCCAGCCGAGAAGGGAGCGGGAAATCATTCCACGAGGGCTTCTCTCCAGCTGTTTCTGCTTACAATGACTTCAGTAGCTCAGAGTGCCACACGTGGTTCAAAACAACTCTCTTTGCCCCGTGTTGCTGTGGAAGCAATTCTTACCAGCATCCTTTCTCCGTCTGGCTGCAGCTTCACGGTTGCTGTCCCACCCACAACCAGGATGAATATTAAAGAAAAAAAAAAGAAGAAAAAAAAACCCACAATCACCCCAAGCCCCCGTTAAGGCCCGTGCAAGATGTTCCCGTCGTCTCTGAGCGCAGATTAAATGGGAACAGGGGAGAAGTGTGGCCCATGCCAGGCTGCCTCATGCTTGGGCAGCACTGCTGCTGAAAGGCTGAACTAAGGGCTCTGGAAGAGGCTTTACACAAACCAAGTCGTTGAGGTGCCCCATCCATCACCAGGGTGTGTGACCTCACGGTTAAGTGCATGGGCAGAAAGCATCCTCCTGGTGCTCCTGCAGCACCTTCCGTAGTACCTCACCCGGAGACGAACCTGGAAAAAGGATTAGAAAATTCAAAAGGGGAATGTAATGGATAACTCTTAGTTTGTTAATCAAACTTTGACTGCTCAATTATTTGTTGGGCAGTTCACTGGAAACCGCTTGCTTGCTTGGAGATTAAACTGAGAAATTCTGCTACTAGAGCAGTTTGTGCAGAAACTGCAATAATCCGGTATAGTAAACAACAAGAAGGAAGGGGGGGAATTGGGGGATAAATTGAGTAATCATGTATGTAAGATTTATGAAGAAAACCATCCAGAACATACCAACCCTCCCTTCCCCTCAACACATTGTGCTTAGTTAATTTTGTGACGTATATATTTTTAGAATTTTAGAATGTAGGATTTTAGAGAGTAAAAGCACCAAATCATGTAGTTTAAAAAGACACTAACAGACTAACAAATATAAGGCTTGTTTTCCTCACTAACAAAGGCTTACAGGGACATGAATAAGGGGGCATTCTGGCCTTATCTAAAGAAAACAACCATAAAGAACAGAAAGACAACAGCATAGCACCCATCAGGGGGAGTTTGATAAAACCCCTTGCCGAGAAGAAGTAGATGGTCAGCAAGGATACAAATTAGCTCAGACTGATAGGGACCCTGCAAACTTGCCAAATCACCACATTCCAGGCAGAGGGTGAAAAGTATATCGTGAGGAGGACCTGTGGCCTTCCTCCCGAAGACCACCGCCCACAGCAGGAGGACCCGACCCACAGTTTTTAAGAGAATCTGCACAAGCGTAAAGGACTGATAAGCTAATAAACATATATTAACATAGGAAGCAGGAGTAGGCGGGGTTACAGAATGGATATGTATAGGCGTTACCTGAATATGTATTGTTTTATTGTATAAGTATGAGATAGTGTACTACTTTTTGCGTGCTGTTGGTGGAGTCAGGGAACTCCCCAGCCCCCCAGCGCCGTTTTGCTTGTTGTTGCTTGCTTAATAAATTTAGATTGTATTATTGGACCAACCTTTGTCTATTCTCTTTGACAAAATTCATAACAGGGAAGGGGTGTAGGGAGCACCCAAAACTGAATGGTTTCTGTGACTCGTTGGTGTGGAACAGGCTTGGTACGCGTTACAAATGGTGCCCGGTTATAGAAAGAGCACAGAGGAGCCCGAGGCAGCTCAGCAGTTACTGCTTCACCACTCTGTAAGTGATTAGACCACCAGAAAGATCATCCCAAAGCATCACTTGGACGGGCAGTTTCCTTCTGGATTGTTCCACCTGTACCTGGGATCTGCAGGAGGCTTGTAACTCATGCAAGGAGCTTTCTGATGAAGAATCCCTGAGACCCAGTACTTGTAGGGGGATTCCAGGAGAGTAGCCTGGGGGACAGGAAAAGGAGGAGCCAGTTTCACCCTGCAGGCAGTGAAGTCCTCTTGGCTCATCTTGCTGCTGCAGCTACATGGATTGGACTGGACCACTGATCAAATTGGAAAATACCCTTTTTTTATTGGATTAATTCTCAAATGGATCATTTCCCAACCAAGGCTGCAGTGCAGCTGATGCATAAGGAATTCTGATCTGCTACTAACTCACTGAAATTAGGCACCTAACTGGGATCTCCTTTTAGCCCTGCCTGTCCAGAATGTGATTTTACATGCCAGATGCTGTAGTAACAACGGGAAAGGCACAGACAGTTACCAGGCGCTTCAGGGCTGAAGCGAAGAGAAACACCTGTTGTAACGTTTTATGCACTGTTTGAACCGCCAGCGTCAGCGGTGTTCTTGGCACGGGTGGAATAAAACATGGGCACAGCCCAACAGTCCTGCTAGTGGGGAAACCCTCAGCTGCAGGCACAGTGTGCGTGCCGAGCAGGGAGCACACCCACGTTTAAAGCTCCATTACAACATGTAACCTGAAAAGAAGCTTGGAGTTGACTCGCTGGAACATGGGATGAAATTACCAGGCTAACAGTTTGCCAAAGGCACCCTCCTCCTCTGTAACCACTGGGATGCACGGAACGGGAACCTGGAGAGTACCCTTCACAGGCATGCTTCACAGAAGAGGTGCAATATAAGACACCCAGAATAGTCATTAAACTGCATTAGAAACAACAACAAAAAATAAATAATCTCTGCATTTTGCTGTATTAAAGAACAACAAAAGTCCTATTTATGCAAAAACTCAATTTGGGAGCGGGGAGGTGACTAATGATCCCAGTTTCAAACAAGTAAACAAAACAATTCCTCTCACAGAACGTGAGAGTCATGTGAAAGCAAAATGCTGGCACTGAAACCAGGAACTGTTTAAGAACTAGTAGCAAGCGGAGAGCTTGATTTGCTCTCGCTTGCCCAGATGTCATTCCCAGTTAAATCAGTACCAGTTACGCCTACTGAGACTGAAAGGCAGAACTGAACTACTATGACTTCGATTCTGCTTAATAAACAAATGTAAATATCCCAAGAAGCCGTGCTGAAATTACTTCTGTCAGCCTCAGATTACTGGTAATTTTTAACACAGTCAATGTTTCTAAAGCTTATCATCATTTGTTACTTATCAACCTCATCAGGAATCTATAATTTTGCAGGTTTACCAGTATTTTGGTCAACCGAACTACAGCCAGACATGATGTAAAGTAACAGGTAACACCAAAAGTTTTATTCCAGTTTCACTTCCACTGAATCTGAACTTGAGGCAGTTGATATTAGAAGTCAGCAAATATCCTCAGGAGCTCACTTTTATGTTTTCAAGCAACATGAATTAATGTGAATCAAAATTCATCTTTTTTTCAGCCATCGCTGTCCTAATGATCTCAATGGGCCAAGCTTTCCCCTTCTGCTGAAAAAAGAGGAAGAATTTGAATTAATCGCTAAGAGGAAAATTAGACCACCTTACCTGCCTTAGGTTATCTTTATATGCTTATTACATCATAGCAAAGATCACTTGTTAAACTGATTCTGCATCGATGTCGTTTTAATGCACACGCTATTGCTTAATTAAACTGTTAGAAACAAAATCAAGGATTCACAAACTATGGCATTTTATTTCAGAGGCCTTTGCTTACATTTGTACAATATATTACATAATTCTCCATTTTCTGCAGAACCTAATATATATTTTATAGCTTTTTTCTATAAGCTTTTCCTTCAATGTCTGTCAAATTTTTACAGTCCTGTACAATTCTGAATACTTTGAAACCATTTTCAATAAAATCAGTTAACCTTAAGCACACACTACGAAGACTGAAAATGCTTTTCTTAGAAAAGTCAAATGTAAAGGATTCTGACACTCTAGCATCTACAAACAAAATGCTTTGAATTCTTACATGTTGTATTGCCAGAAAACAAAGAAAAACATGCCAGCCCCTATTTCCCCAGGCAAAAGAAGTACACAGAACTACAATTAAAACAGTAAAACAATCTGTACAATAAAGTACTGTGTATTAACAGTGCCAGGTATTAAATAGCTTGAATGAACACTTCCGCAATATACAAATGTCTTACAAAGGTATATAATTAACAGGAGAGAGCTTGGGATCCATACAACATAAAATCAATACAAGTGAAAACAGTTTGAAGTTGGTTTTGGAATTTGTACAAGGCATTTAAAAAATTAAATGTCTACCACTCAGCTAGCTATTTATTTTAAAAACAACTACCGTTTTGTGGCAGTGTTCATATCAGCAACCACAAATTATAACCTCACGCCTTAACTCTGTCTTGAAGTCCTCTCTTTGAAGCTCGTAATAAAATAAGCATTACAAATGAAATATCTGTTGCTTTAAGGGAAAAGAAACATTTACAAGAAAACACAAAAATATAACTGTTATAATCCATTATGAATAAATATACACTTTAAACTGGCTAAATACAATCTTTATACATTAAGATTTAATACAGTTTGTTAGCCATTTTCTTTGTTTTTCATAATGTATTTTATCAAAATTAAAAAAAAAATACTGTTTTATAGAAAAATGGCAAAGTACAGTAGTTTCATTCCAATTATTGGGTTCTTAAAACCCAGAATAATCTATTTAAGCCTAATTCAAACCTGTAAACATTAGTCAGTCTTTTTTTCTCTTTTTAAAGGAATCCTCATATTTGGTTATCAGGACTGATGTCAAACATCCTACTAACTGCAGGTTTTGAATTGAATACATGTGCTTGACGTATACAATTAAAGCCACTATAAGGTGACTTACTTAGCAGTTAAAAAACAATTAGCTTGTACAAATGAAAATAGGTTCAATATTTGTCATAAATAAATGGAAAAATATCAAATGTTCCAGCTTTAACAAAATACCAGGGAATACAGTAAGCCTTGCCACATTTATTTAAATCAACCCAACAACTATATGCTCATTGTACTGTCTCTACAGGCAGTGAACAGCCTCCATTTGCCACAGTGGAAGGAAGGCCTTCGAGTCACTGGACTTACAATTCCCAGACAAGTTGGAAACAATTATTGCTTGAGGAAAAGCAGTTTGTTGTACTTTTTCTTCATAAAAGTGCACTTAAGTGCAAAGTTAGCTTGTCAAGAAACAACTTTAAATACAAAATAGTGCTTGTCTGAATTTTGTGCCACTGTGCAGTATAAAAAAAAAGAAAAAAGGAAGAAAGAAAAAAAAGAGTGGCCCTCAGCAGCCATTAAGTGCAAAGTGCTTTGGCAAGTCCTGCTGTCACCTGCACTCAACTGACATTCCATTCTGTGATGAACTTGACATAGATGGTTCTGCTAAAGTTAACATAACTGCAGCTGTAATGGAACTAGAGGAAGGTGATGAGGAGGAAGATGATGTGGTAGCAGCACCTGCACAGGAAGAGGAAAAGACAGGTTATGAAAATTTACAAATTTACAAATGAGGCTATAAAAATGCTTCCCTGTTCAAAACCAAGCATTGCTGAACTCCAGCAACTAATGCCTATCATTTAAAAAGAAGGATGCCTCCGTTCTCCAGTATCTGTGGGACGTGTTCCGAGAGGCGGCTCTGGCCGTGCGCAGCCCAGGCTCACCGGCCCAGCCAGAGGATGCCAGAGCTCACTCCTGACCCATGAGCACAGTGACCTGTTCCCTTTCCTGCCTGTGGAAATCAGCACAGGCAGGGCTTTGTCCCAGCTCCAAATCTGCCCATACAACCTGCTCCAGCAGCCACGCAGCAACTGCGATTCCCATGTGATGGCTGCAGCCGTAAAATCCTACTACGTGTGGCACTTGAGTCTTTCTTCTGATGCTCAGTGAACTCTTAAATGTGCACATAAACAAGACATGCAGAAAATAATTTTTATTGTTGCTAGATGCAGGCACACTAGAACATTCCCTGCAGCAACAGGTAAAAAGGCTTCAGGGAAATCAGGGATTTAATTGATGATCTCCCTTAAACTCATAAAATAAATAACTTATCCTAAGGGGAAAGCACTATCTAGCCACTCAAGCAATACTACAGTAAATTACTGTGTAACTGGAAGAGAAGTTGTAAGATATTAACAACCATAGATACTTTGTTCACTTCTTAGAAAAATTTATTTTTCTGTATAAAATAGTTCTGCCTAAATAGAATTAAATAGGTAGCATGCCTTTTTAATAGGTTTTCCCCCTTACACAGTCACTGGACAACTGAAATGTAGCTTCTAAAGATCATGAAATAAATTATAACACCTGTGCTTTTAAAAAAAAAAAAAAACAAAAAAAAACACACACACGCCTAACGGCACAAGTCTCCCTAAAAATGTTAATTCTTGTTAACACGTTAATAAGATGACACCCAATTTATTCCCCTAAAAGCAGAATTTAGTTCCCCACACTTACTTTCCCGCTCTTTTTTCTTTAAGCGCTTTCTTCTTCGGTCAATGGAAGCCACCTCAGATTTCAAGGACAGGTAATGTTTCCTGATTTCCTGCAGTTTTTCTTGGAGAACTGTTATGCGCTCAGCACTGGTCAAATTTTCTAAGTCGGCTGCAAATAAAACAATCTCTGTTAATTATTGTACCACAGCATTTCCAAAACCAACCAAATATCAGTGAAGTGGGAAGTGCTCAAACCTCAGTGATGTGCTTTGAGGTAGCAGACAGCAAAGCCAAGAAACAGCAATAGCAGCTGCTGTTTGTTACCACAAACTTTGCTCATCTTTTATTATTTTTTAAAAGCTAACATGACAGACACACTTTTTTTTGCAGGGTAGGGTGCAATGCAGCTCTAATGGAGTCTGTGGCACAGGGGCCATAACCTGTAACTGCCCAGGACCTCCTTGCTGGCATCCCATGCAGGGGTGTTGATGGACATGGCCACCTCTGGCTGTTTCCAGCTGGGAAGTTCTCCCCAGCGTAGCAGACAGTTATGAGGAGCACAGGCAGGAGGAACTCTCTCAGTCCAGTTCCTTTAAGCCACAGATAAGACACGCTGGAGATGCTCCATTTGAAGATACGTACGAATCACTTAAGCTACTGTGGAGCACAGAATGCAGTTCATCAACCTGTAATGAAGGCAGCACCACAGGCCAGGACTGTATTAGGCTATGTGAAGATGAGGAAAACTCAGAGATGTTGCAAATGTCTTATACCTCTCCAACACCAGGAAATGTGCTAAATTTAAGACTCCCAAGCCCAACTTCCACCAAGCAAATTTAGCAATGTAGCCAAGATGAAACGAAAGGAAGGAGCAAGAGCTCTTTAAATGTCTTGCACAGGAAATATGCCCAGTCAATCTCAGCAGGCCAGTGAGCGACAGTGAAGACCTATTACATCACACAGCCCTGAAAAGCAGCAGAATGTAACTGGATAGTGAAGAAGTATGAGGAGAAAAATACTTTTAAAGTGGAGTAACACAAAGAGTAAAAAAAAAAAAATGCAGGGCCAGATTCTCTCACTGCAAAAACTGCTGGCTAAGTGGAGAATTCCCTGAGCATGAAAGAATGCTGCTGGGAAAAAAAAAAAAAAAATAAAATTAGAAATTACACAGTTGTATCTGCACAGTTTGCTGTGTCAGCTCTTTTCTGTTCCCACTTCATGTGAGGAACAGCAGCCTTCATGCAGCCTGGGACAGAGCACAGAAAAACATGGAGCATAATGCTCTGAGAACTTCAGAAACCTGGCTACACAAGTTTACCTGTGAATACAGAATGAGATACTAAGGGTTACTTTAAGAAGTAATTTACATGAGTTACAGCACAATTTCAATTTGACCTTTAAAGGCAAAGAGAAAGCAACTCATGCAGTGCTATACATCCATGGTTGGTACTACGGACAACAATTTATTGCTGACTAGACAAATATCCAGATGCAGTATTGGGAGAGTGTGATATATGCAGCTTCCTGCACTGCAATTGGGAAAACAAACAAACAAACACACGCCAAAAAAACTGGGATTGATCACAAAATTAAGCAAACTGAGGATGGAATAATTTTAGGGGAAAAAAACCCAACTAAGCAAAATACACAAAATTCAGAAAGCCTTCTTATCCTATACCACAAGACAGCGCTAGGCTTGTTTTGAAGAAAACACTTACACATTTGAAAACTCCATTTGTAAACTTTGGGCAAACGATTATTCTGTTCTTTGAGATCAGACTCCTTCTCTCCATTTTTCCCACATTTTCCTGGAGACTGTGTTCTTGCTAGTGATTTGGTTTGGTGAGATTTCATGCCAGCAGAAACAGATTTTGCTGACTGAGCCTTGGACACACTTTCACCAGCAGATAGTTCTTCACTGTCACTGCTGTTTGCTGAAGAAACAAGAAGACATTGTTACAAAACAAAGCAACCTTCCTGCCCAACGAAAGCTTATCAGAAGCTACCCCTGTGCTGATTTTCATTTAACAGGAGTTTATTTGACCCAAATCCTTTTACTCTAAGATTACATAATCCATCCTGGTATAGAGGCTTGACACACATCTCTCCACACCACTAAGGCCTGAAGACAGGACCACAAAACAGGTATATAAAATGGAGACCCTCTAATTCTGGCACATTGTAAAAGGGAAAGCTTGGAATGGAAACACACCCAGGTAGTTGCTGTGCAGGGAGATTCATAGCTATCATGTAGACCTATGGGAACCAAAATCCTTCAGAGCTAGAAGGTGGATAAAAGTATCAGACTGTGGCTCCACAACCCACCCTGAACACTGACTATATTGCTTAAAGTGTGTGTGCAAGAGTGTAAAGGGCTGGGGGCAGGGAAACACTTCCTGTAAGGAGGTTCTTGAATACAATCCAACGGCCTGAGTCCCGTTCCAGGAAGGTTCAGTCTGCCCCCCGAATGGCGCATGGCACCATCACGCCTGGTGCTTTGGAACCATGTGCACAAATAGAAAAATCAGAAAAATAGAAAAATTCAAGTAGAAAACCATGTGCATTAGAAAATAAGGCAAAGAGGCAGTCCAGTATGGCAATGTAGGTGTAAAAAATAGTCACATATTTCTGTTTACAGGGTTATACTTTTTCTAACACAGTTAGCAAGGCTGATTGTTATGTCCTGTTTATATATTTTTATTTTTAATATTAATTTCTAATACAGCATTCAATATCTAAAAATCTCTATCCCCTTTTAAGAGCCAACAGTTACAGACAGACTTTTCACTGTACCCCTAGGACACATATTAACAGAAACGAGATTAAACGACTGGCCTTTTTTCTTAGCCTTATGTCACCTTATTTTAGGTTTTCTGTAAAAAAAAAAAAAAAAAAAAAAAAAAAAAAAAAAAAAGACTAGCAATGATCTCAATTTGCATGACATCTAAAAAAATCCTCAGATATGATGATCAAATTCATTATTGTAGAAAAACATCTTCAGCTGACCTAAAACAGAACTTCACCTCACACCAAAAACAAACCAACAATAAAGCAACAGGCTGAACTGAGCACAGTTTTCTAATTAAACCACCCAAAGGAGAATAACAAAATCATCTGTCTGAAAGTATTTATGGGTAATGACTGATAGTATGAAGCTTGTTTAGCATTACAAAAATAAAACTGAGGCGGAAGCAAGGGCAAGAGATTCTAATCCCACAGTAGCCTAGTGAAGCACTGAAGTAAAGTGCCTAGGGAGGCTGCAGAATCTCCATCATTAGAGCTATTTTTAGAAATGCAATCTATTAATATTTATCAAGAGAAACCTGTGACCAGCAGGTCAAAGGAGGTGATTCTGCTTCTCTGCTCTGCTCTCCTGAGACCCCACCTGGAGTACTGTGTGTCCAGCTCTGGAGCCCACAACAAAAGAAGGACGTGGACCTGTTGGAGTGGGTCCAGACGAGGGCCACAAAGACGAGCAGAGGGCTGGGACACCTCTCCTGTGAACACAGGCTCAGAGAGTTTGGGTTATTCAGCCTGGAGAAGAGACGGCTCTGGGAAGACCTTATTAAGGTCTTCTAGTATCTGATAATGAAGGCTTTCAGTAACAGGACAACAGGTAATGGTTTTAAAATAGAAGAGGGTAAATTCAGATTAGAAATTAGGAAGAACTTTTTCACTATGAGGGTGGTGGAGGTATGAGTCACTGGATTGGGTTACCCAGTGAAGTTGTGGATGCTCCCATCACTGGATGTGTTCAAGACCAGGTCGGATGGGGCCTTAAGCAATCTGATCTAGTGGAAGATGCTCTGCCCATGGCAGGGGGCTTGGAACTAGATGATCTTTAAGGTCCCTTCCAACCCAAATCATTATGACTCTATGAAACATACACCTCAGCTGTACCTGCTATAGGTCTTAACAAAATGAACCCTGAGAATTTCTTTTGGTTCTAGTCTTTATGATCTGGTAAATCTACACTGGAAACTGAGCATCAAGATACACAGAGTATGAAAGCACTCAGCTAGCTGCAGAGCTGCTGTTGTCTGCTAGCTTAATGCAAAGGCAAGAGTTGAAACTGCCACAAAAGCTGTTTGAAGTGGTATATGTCAATTTTGCAAAAAGCATTTTTTGCTCACAACTGACTCCATGCTTTATCTATTTATTGCCCTCATTACATAGAGCAGTGCCTGAAGTCTAACAAAAAGAGCTAAACCACAAAGGCTGCACAAAGTACAAGAAACAATTCCAGCTTTGAAATGCTTGCACCCTGGTGAAGACACAGATTAAGGGATAAATTCACCAAATCAAAGGGAACAATGGCAAGGCTAAAAATGGCGTATTAGTTCTGCAAATTCAGTTTGTTTTGTTACTTTAATTCCTGGGGTGAGGGAAGGAGTAAGGATTATGGAAGGAAGAGATTAGTGAAGTGGAATGAAAAAGGATGAGAGAATGTGAAGGGAAGATCAATGAACATGAAGGCTGGGTGCTGTGAAAGTGAATACCAGACCAGAAAGTACAGACTTCTAGTAAAAGCTGTTAAAAAAAAAAAAAAAAGGTTGGGGGGAGAGGAGGAAGGAAGGAAAAAAGCCTGTGCTTTCTGTCTTTGCTTTAACTGTTTTTTTACAGCTATCCTCCCAGCTTCACCCTCTGGCTGACTGTTCCCCAGTGTCTAGCAGCAAGATGAGGCAGTACTTGATCTTGCTGTCTCCTGAACACGTGTGCATACGTCTCTCTAATACTCCTCTGCCTTTATTAAGCTTCTCTTCCCCAGTACTCTGGTTTTGATTCCAATTAACTTCTACAACTACAAAAAAAGCTGCAAAAGCTGCATTATTTACTGAAGATGTAACAGATGATACAGGAAAAAAAGAAAACATTTTTCTGGAATTATTCTCACATTTGCTACTGAAAGAGATATTAACCTCTAAAAACTCATCTTGCAAAAAATACAAAGCACAATTTCATCTAGATCCCCTCTAAAACATGCAGGTATCATGCCACACAGATTCCTATCCCAATTCTACCAAGTGTGAAATTCTTGCTCTTTTTAAGTCTTCCTGAATGACACAATATTAAGAAACTCTTAGAAACAGGACCAGAAATAACACATTTTAAAACACTCTGGCATTCAGAAAGATTAGTTTTTTAATTTAAACAGTCTTAAGAATTCCCTGAAGAGAACATTTTGTCCTAATACATTTATTTCCAGGCTTCATCTACAATTGTTCACACAAATAACACAACACTTTCACACATTTCTTTTCACACTGAGCTGATGTACTTACTAGTTTTACTCTTCTTTTTGTTGTTCACAGACGTTTTGTGGCTTCTTTTCTGCTTTTTTGAGGAGCTGCCTCCTCCCTGAGAATCTTTAAGTCTTTTTTGGCCTGTACAGACTAAAATTGAAAAGAAAAAAGGAAAAAAAAAAAAAAAAGGCTCAGCTTTCTATTTATATTAACAAGAGACGGTGAAAGAAGATGGAAGGCAGATAAAGTTTGTTAGAGTGCACATGTGAGATGATTGCAACTTTCCTGTATGCATCATCAGAATTTCTCGAGCCACACCGATTTTTATAATACTGTAAATTAAATAAGGATAAATTTATTTGAATTCATTAATTTATCAAGAACTGCAACTGAAAAATGTTCAAAAAAGCCTGTTGCACTTGGAAGCTGTGAGAAAAACCTGAAAATATTATTTGTGACCAGTAATTACATTCCTTGAAAGTATTAAAAAAAACCAAACAACCAATCCATGCTTAGATAATGTTCAAAAAAATAAGTAAAAAAAAAAGGCAAATAAACAAGCAAAAAAAAAAAAACAACCAAAGGAAAAAGTCTACTGGTACTTTTGACTACAAGGGGGAAAAGTAGAAAAGGAAGATAAAAGAATTCTAGTACACCTGTTAAAAGAGCAAATTTTAGGAGTTCTTCAAACGTTGTTCCACAACCACCTGATTTACAGATTAAAAATTACTCCTGTAATAAAATCACTTAAATTAAAAAAACAAATTTTCTAAAATAGTCAGTGTGCTGACAAAAATCAGAGAGAAAGCTGAAGTCTAACGCATATAAAATATTGTGTAATGTTGTAGAACTTTTTTCATGTGACAACATCTTAATTTTACATCAAAAAGCAAACAAATTAATTTCTAAACTTATACATCTATAATTAATAGAGCAATACAGGTGTATTTATTGAGGACTACATGTTCACCTCTGTTAAATTCTCCCCTTTGTTTAAGGCAGCACATTTTGTTCCATTCTTTCAAAAGAACAGTTCAAACAGAATGATGAAGGTAATATATCTTAAGGGCATCTTGAGAAAATACAGTTAATTATTAACTGAAATCTGTTGAGATCAAGAAAATTCTGTCATCTCAGACTACATTCAGATTATATTTTTCCTTCGTAGTAATAATTTTTTGAGGGACTTTAACAGTGCTTTAACAGTACAAGTAGCTGCACTTTTGATGCAAGTGTAAAAGAGCCAGTGACTTTCGCAAAAAAAAAAAGCTTTTAGATCCAGCCTTGCCAACAGTTAAGAAGCAGGCAGCAGTACACAGACATCACTTGCACAAGTGTTGGCAGAGTTTATTATTCCCTATTCTCTGGTGTTCTCAAGATAGGAACATCAATCTGCAAAATCACATCTGAAAGTGAAACGTAGCTAATAAGGTCTATGTTTGTTATTGGCTTGGCTTGTACTTTTTAAAAATATTAGTTTCATTTAAATTGAATTTCATTTCAATGTACTGCACTTTGCTCTGGACTATTCTTGCCAGTGTCAGTATAGACTTTATTCTTACATACTGAATTCCTCACTGAAACCCTCTCAACTCATGAATAGCCAAGAAACTTCCTGTCAGGTTGTATTTTGTTCACTAGACGTTGATGCCATTTCCACACATTTAAAGTGGACAGCAGGCTACTACTTCCTCCCACAGCTAACTTTCCAGCAGTGTAACCATAACAGAATGAAAATACATCAGCAATGCTAAAAGGAGTGCTGGTTAGGTTGAAGACAGCTCTTTTTACCCTTTCCTTTACCTTTTTCAGTATGCTCTGGCTCTGGCTGATTACTACTACTGGAGCTGACGCTGGCATCAAAACCTGTCGGAGAAATATTCCCCTCAGACTGGAGGTCTTGCAGCTCCCCTGCAACACTGTCCACCTCTATTGTGCTATCTGTTTCACTTTTAATGCTTCTTATCTCTTCTTGGTTTGGTGGCAGCGCCTCAGAGACAGTGACACTGGACTGATGTCTACTGGACTCCGTCACGGTTACAGACGAAGGCGATTCAGGAGTTGTAGGAGGAGTATTTAGCACTGAATTACTGCCACTGCTTGGAAATTCAACCTTCTTTTCACCCACTTCAGTCGGTTTCTCTTCAACAGGTTTAACGTCCACATTAGCTGGCAAAGATTTTTCAAGTTCAGAGCCAGGCAAAGAAATGTCTTCTTCTGCAAGAGTCTGAAGCTGCTCCTCTGCTGCAGCCTCTTCAGCAGCAGCGTGTGGAGGGGAGGCAGCAGCTTCAGTGTCCGAGTCTGAGAACAGTTCCTTCAGTGTCTTCTTCGGCCATTGTCCCTGAATACTTGACCAGACATCTTTTCGATCCTTTGCTCTGGTGTTCTGAAGTCTTTCATCAGAGTTATTTAGAAGCTTAATTCTTTTTTCTCCCACTTCAGAAAATCCTGAGTAGAAAGTACTTGTCCGTAAAGACTTTCTTTTCTCCTCTAGTCCATTGTACTTTTTAGTTGGAGTGATTTTCAGCTTAGATTTCTCTTCTTCATCTTCATCTGAGGAGCTGTTACTGGTGTTTTCTAAGCTAAGGGAGTCTTTGTTTTTGGACTTCTCATCCTTTCTGTTAGGTGACACAGTCTTTACATTGGATTCCTCTGCAACACAGTATTTTCGTTTGCCACGTTTCACCTGTGGTTTTGCTGTTTTATCCACTACCTCCTTTTTTACATCTTTTCTCTTCTTTGCAGCTTCGTCTTCTCTGTCTGAGTCAGTCTCTTCAGATAACTCTTCCATCTCTTTTCGCAACCTTTCAGGAGACTTGGATCCTGACTTGGGTACTACTACATCTGTCAGAGCTTTAGTTTCTTCTGAGAGGGAGGAACTGCTCTGTTCTTCTTTTAGACAAAGTTCATTTTTATCTTGGCTTACAGCTTCATGTTGAGATTCCTCTTTGCCAGCAGCATGTACATTCGGGGCACTTTGGTCATCTTCCTGCTCACTATCATCAGAACTTTCAGAAGCTAATCAAAAACAAAAAGAGAAAAAAAAAAAGCAACAAGAAAAGTTTGTCTTGATTCTGGTTACAAATAGTTCTTAAAAAAACAACTGAAGAAAACTGTATAGATATGAACACATGCTATAGGCATCTCTAGCAGTAGGTATTTTAAATGGTACCTCCTGCAGACTTTGAAAATTTATCTCTTGTTCTATTACAGGGTATAGTGGCTAGATCAGGAACTAGGAAAATTCTCTATTATACAGTACATCTCCAGGAATTTCCAAAGAGGCACAGAAAGTATAGAGTACCTCAATCCATAAAGTACCAACCTCTGCATAATTAACCAAAGCAGAAACTGAAAGATGTGCTTCACATAGAAAGTCCAAATAGTTATGTGTTACAAATACTACCATTATCTGCCCTTTTTCCAATGTCCAGAACTGAGAGTATTTTCCCTGATGAGTCCACAGTCTAAAAGGACAGAACAATAACAAAGACACTGAATAATCTCTAACAAACCAACTTGATGGCCACTCTGGAAAAGGGAAGTGAAAGGAGTAATGAAAAGCACTTGGAGAAATATACAAACAGTAAGAGTGTAAGGCAAGAGTAAGAAAACTCAGGGTCAGGAGTAAAGAAACTGATAAAAGAAGAACAAAGATACACCAAAGAAGGAACCAACAAGGCCATTCTATGGGAAAAGATGGGGATACAAGAAGAAACAGTGAGAATTGTCTCAAATATATGAGTAACTCCTTGATTTGTAACTCATCCATTTTTGTTGGCATAGCTGGTTAAGCTCCTCTTATCCTACTTCCCGTCTCTCATTTTGAGTTCCTCACTAAAACTCATAATCTCTTTACTATAATCAATGACAAAGAAAAGCAGTACTTTTAATGGCTGAATTAACCCTTTCAGTGCTGTTTGATTTTTTTCTAATTAAACATTTGCAGTAGACATTCTGGCCTAAAATTCCAAGAACCCTAAAACTCTATCACTTAAAGTGGACTTGTAACACTTGCCTTTCTCATAACTTAGAGCATGAGAACTACATTACTATTATAATAAAAGAGGTATCAAAACTTGTCATTTGAAGTAAAAGCCAAGAACACAACATCTAAAAAAACCACCAAAATTCAGGTCCATCAAGTTTTCCTCTAAACCCTGCTGTGCCCTTCAAAGGAAAGTTGAACACAATAGCATTAATCATTTCATTTTAGGGGGTAAAAAAAAAAAAAAAGAAATGTAAAAAGTTTTGAGCAAGAAGCTTTCAAAGTGGAAGAAAAAAGAAAATAGTAAAACATTAGAGCCCTTAATACTTAAAACCCCACCGGTAACAGGAAAGAAAAAGTTAATCCCCAGCATGAATCTATCTGAACTTAAATGATAAAAGAATTGCATACAATCAAAAGCATTTCTGGAAATTACATAATATGGAAGACATTTAGCTTCCCCAAGTATTAGAGGGTGGATATCAAATAGTGCTTTTGTAATCAGAAGTTAATTACAGATTAATTGTAGCACTAATGATAGTGTCATTATCATCACCACTAATCGCTCCTTTGTTTCTCATTTCCCAAGGAAACAAAGCTTAATAGATTATATTGACTGTTATTTTACCTACAAATTTGGAACCCAGTGGCCAATGTCATCCAAGTTCAAATAAATCTGAAAGATTATTAGATTCATACAACTTTCACAAAAATTGGTCTTTACCCAAACTACATACACCATATACGATTTCTTCTTCTGGAAGCACGCATTAAACTAAGGATAAAGAGAAGCAACTAGTTATTATAATGTTGCCATGAATGTGTGGGAAGGAGAAGACAATGTGAGTAACAACAGACGTCCTGATAGGAAACCTAATTTTAGTAATTCCATTTTTCAAGGGAAAAAAGAAAATAACCATGAGTCCTAAAAATTACATTAATCAAATATTACATATTTGGAAATATAAGAAGCAAAAACGCCTTGCTGTCTATCAAACAGAAAAAGATGGCAAAACAGATGATGTAATTCTGAAGATGGTTAACCTATACTGAATCCACAATGCCTGTTTTCGGAAACTGTGAATATTGCTTTTGCTCAAGGGTTATTTCTGAATATGATGTTATAATTTGCCAGACAGACTCAAGTGTACATACAGCTGAACCAGTTTTTCTACATTGTCATTTTTAACTGTTTAAAGGCCATTTACAGAATCAGAAAACATTTAAGTAAAATACCTTGTAGCCCATTAATGATGGAAGTAATTTCTATTGATTTAACTGGAGCTTGTTCACCATTTTTGGCTTCAGTGCTGTCAAGTTTGGACCCAGTCTCTGGTGATGTGCTGGTGTGAAAAGGTGGTTTCGACAAACGTCGCAATTTGCAGTTTTTAGGAGAATACTTCTCTTCCTTCTCTTTGTCAGTTTTATTCTATGTGAAAGAAAAGATTAAAAACTCTTCTCATTTGAACACACATCTTGACACGGATTACAGTTAAGCAATGCTTACAGTTACCTTAAACATTCAACCTATAAAAAAACCTTTCCTCTTTTCCCAAATCTCTTTTGACAAGTTTACAAATAACTTTCTATGTCCCATGTCAAGATACTTATACCGAAGAGAGGAACTTTGTCAACACTGACACCAACAGGAAAGCAAGCAGAGGCCATGCTCTGGGCGCAGTGGGACAAAAGGCTAACCAGCAGCTGCCAGGCTCCACAGTGGCAGGGCAGGGCTGTGACACCCTGCCCCCTCACAGAGAGCTCTAGAACACCACTCAGGTTCCAGAGGCACCCTGGGGAGGGTGGAAGGGAGAGCTGACAGCTGTGGCAGAAGGAAAAGCTTCCTTTCCTTGGGTCCCACTGCCAAAGGAACAGATCAGAACGTAAGCCCAAATATCATTTTTAAAAGAACGCGTTTTGAAAGGAATGCTATGAAATGAAACGACGATCACGTACACGTGAACCAGTCACAGGTTTGCTCTCTAGAAGCAAATTAGTGAGCTCCCAAATTTCACATGTCCCTACACCCCACCCTATAGGTGCATACATAAATTTAATTTTAAAATATAAGATGGAAGGAATAAGAAGCTTCCCCCTAAAGTGAAAAAAAAAAAAAAAAAAAAAAAAAACCTTGATGAAAAAAAAAATTTAGTTTTCAAAAGGTTAAGAAGTGGCTTTTACTGTGAAGCATTTGCAGGGCAATCAAAAGGTTAGGAAGGTGGACAAGTGGGAACAATAGTTAATATCTTAAACCAAAATTTGGGTGAGCAAGGAAGAAAAAAGGAGAGAAACTACCTTTATTTTCTTTCGATGCTTAATTTTTGGTACATTTTTATCAGCTGGTCTCACTATTTTGTCTGCCTTTATCCATTCATCATACCTACAATAAAAAAATAAATTGTATGCATTCATGATTTCAAGCAGGTAATCACAACATCATAATAGACATTAATGGAGGAAAAAGAAAATTATTAGCCATATAAAAAATTGTAATTTGAATAAAGTAGTAATATGTGTAATTTTCACCATGTGATTTCAGCTAAGGTTCAATTCTTCATATGGTGGGACATATAAGATGAAGGTTTTCTTAACACTGATGGGTAAGAATGAAAGCTGGTATTTTTCCAGTCGGGACTGAACAGCAGAAAACATGTACATACAGGTAAAACAAACTACCAGAATGAGAATTCTGTATGGATCTCCACGAAGTATACTTCATATATCTACTGTAAAACCTCAACAATAAAATAAATTCTTACAGTTACATACAACATGACTAGTTAACAAAAACAAACTCTTTTGAGCCCAGTGTCTGCAAGTGATATTTGCACTACCTTAACATTAACACTGTCCATTTGTTTTCAGTTAAAGGTTTCCCTTTTATGTCAGAATGATGCTGGACAAAAACATACTAAAGAGCACCAAGACACTAACAGGTGTCTTTTCATGTAAAGCTGGACCTGTTAAATACAAATTCAAGACCAGAGGGGTACATTCTTAATAAGAATATACTGTAACTATAGTACTGCTCTTTCCAGTTTCATTGTGTATTTCTGAAAAACTTCAAGAATCAACTTTTTTTTTTCTCTCCTAAATAAGCATAATCTGCTGTCCAACTGTGAATTCAAGAACTGAGTAAGAAATAGGTCAGTTAAAAATCAGTATGTATTAACTTCTCTCTCAGGGTGCAGACACACAAATTCTGATCCCTCCTCGGTAAACAAGAAAACAGAGGAAGAAAACAACTTAAACAAAAAAAACACCAACAAACACCAAAACCACACACATCAACAAACAAACCACAAACAAAACCACCCCTTCCCCCACCAAACCAATCAATCAAAAAAACCCAAACCACACGCGCACACACAGAGACTAGTACAAGATGGAGCCAAGCACAAAGCCATCATGACTATGCTAGCTTTCCAGCTGAGTTTGCCTGACCATTGTTTTGATGTATACCATGACTGGTGATACAGTTCCAATTAAGCTTCTTTGCAATTACTGCCAATTATATCTACAATCTTAAAATACAAATATAAAAAAAAAAAAAGGATGAGAAAAATACAGAAGTTTCCAACTTGCTTTTCTGTATACTCCAAGTTAAGACCTATGCAAGGGATTCCAAAAGCTAAAAGCTGTATTTTATTGACTTAAATGTCACATAATACTGTGAAAAAAGCAGCAGTAGTCACTGAAAAATAGTTGTTAAAAAAATTGGGCTTTTTTCCCTTCCACATGACAATAAAAATATCACAAAATCTAGCAGCAGACCATGCAGATTACAACATAACCTATACTGCTGCAGCCACAGCTGTTAATTGTGCTATTAGCGGGTGACATGTATGTTGAACAGACTCAGATTTCTCTCCAGAACTGAAATACAAATCTGCAGAGTAATCTTCAGTATGGAAAAATCCCACATTCTGTGAGTCTGTGGGAAACTATGCAAAGCAGTCTTTCTTCAAGTCAAAGACGTGCTTCCCAGACGGGATACTGCCAAGCAGACTGCCAGAAGGACTTTACAACTCACATAAATGTAAGAGTATTTCATGAGGCCTAAATGCATGCAGGAAAACAGCACTAGGACTGAACAAACACACGGTGAAAAGCAGTTATTCTGTGAGTGTCCCTTCTGCCTCAACCGTGCTGCTGTAGCACAGAACTGTACTCACTCCTTCTATGCATTTCCAGTAAGAGAACCACGTCCCCTCCCACCCCCGTGCAAAGCCTGTGCGCTGCACGCACTGTCCGTGACTCAAGGCCACTGTAGTGCCTGATGGGGCGACAGCTGATGGACTGGGGGTACCCCGAAGCAAAGGAGAGAGGATGCGCAGAATCCTAGGAGAGTTTCTGTAGATACCACAGGGCCTTAAATGTTACATATTAGAAGCAGTGGTCACAACACCTCATCTCAAGGAGCACAAACTGAAAACTTATGTGTGACAGCCACAGTTCCTAGCTGGGGTATATCCTGCACTACTCTTGACTGCGCCTGGAACAGCAGCAGTTAGGCCCTGCAAAGAGGCCCAGCAACACAGGTATCTTCAATCTCCTCCAGGGAACCAGATGGCCACGCTTTGCACTTGTGCATGGCACAGCTCCTTTCACTGTTCACACATCAAAAGGCACACGGTTTGCCTAAACCTGTGACAATTGGGCCCTGGGCTGAAACAGATTCTGAAAAAGGGATACATCCCAAGCCACAGCTGACAACCTGACCCTAAATTACATTCTTCTCTACTGCATGACAAAGAAGCACCCCAAAAGCTGAATGATGCGACTTGGACTCAAGACTTTCTTTATAGAACTGCACCTTATAAAAACAGGAAAACTTAATTCACCACTAATCTTCCTTCAGATAGCCTGTTCACAAAGCAAAAGAAAATTGAAAACATTATGAAGAGTTCTTCAGTTCTCATTACCAGAAGTACGTGCTTCCAGAAGACCTGGGTGGTCATTTTAGTGATTGCCATCTTCCACACTTGTTTACCTCAGCTCCCTAAAGTGAGTAGCTGGGTGTGGAGAAGGTGGTAAGGTGCAGAGGCGTTTCTAAAAGTTTGCACAAATCTGTTTGAGAACCAAGAGTTCTCAAGAGTTATTTAGTAAGAAATTATAATTACTTATTTTTTAAATAAATTTTCATATGAAAAAAAGGAAGGATGGAAGGAGGGAGAAGAGGAAGAATTAAATAAATAACTATATAGCAGAAAAAAAAATAACTGGCACTTTGCATAAGGGTATGTATCAGTTCTATTAGATCCATATGGACTGGTTACACACTAAAATAAACCACAACATATTCTCAGAGACTATACAGCCAATCCTCCACAGAAGTACTAGAGGAGAAACAAGGAAGAAAGTGTCCGTTTCCAGCCTCCAGACCGATACTAGCAAAGGTACCACATTCTTAGGAAGACAGGTGACCTCAGGGGACTAACAAGCCTTAGCAAATGCACTGAAAAGTTCCAGTATACTGTCTGTATCTGCTAACAAGGAATAATCAATTTTTTTCCTTGGCTGTGATCAAAGAAAGAAGAAGATTTAGTCTTACCACCAAATACTGGAATATTGGATGAGGACTCTCATTTTTTAGTAAATCTGCCCCTCTTCATACACACAAACTCTGCCACATCTTTCATGAACCTGAAGTTTGGCTACACATAGAACCACCTGGATTGGAAAACAACTTTAAGACAATCAAGTCCACCACTAAACCATGTCCCTGAGTGCCACATCTACACATCTTTTAAATATTTTTGGGGTTGGTGACTCCACCACTTCCTTGGGCAGCTGCTCCACTGCTTGACAACCGTTTTTGTGGAGAAATTTTTCCTAAAATCCAACCTAAACTTCCCCTGGTGGTACCTGAGGCCATTTCCTCTTGTTCTATTGCTTGTTACTTGGGAGAAAAGACTAACCCCCACCTTGCTAAGATCTCCTTGCTGGTAGTTGTAGGGAGCAATACAGTCTCATGTTAATTTTAGTGCTTGACTGTTTAAGTACAAGGTTTGTATATTAATGCTTCAACAAACTGTGACAAATTAACACTTTCACATACAGATTTCTGAAAGAAAAAAAAAAGTTGAAAATAATGTATTATTCTTTAATGTTTCAAGTATTTAAAACTAAGACATTTTCTGATCTTATACCATACGAGGCACAGAGTTAAAACAAACTAAACTCTTGTTGAATACACACCCTCTGTCTTTAATTACTGAGAACACGCTGCAGCAGAAATTTACCTCAGACACTTATACAATGAATTTTTCCTTGCCCTGGCAGCTGAAAATTAATATTATGACAGAAACCGGCACAGTAGGCCTCAGGCAAGTTTTAGTTCCACATAAAGCATACATAATTCAGAGCATGACTGGCCTGTTAGAAGAAATGCACTTTCTCTCATAAGCTTTTTCTGTTTAACACACTGTAATGTAAACGTTTCTCTCTAACAGCGTAAAGATTTTTACTATTCCCTTTCACTACAAGTCTCCCTTTCACTACAAGTCAGGCTCCACTTAACACGACAATTCTTTATCAGATACCTATCACCTGAACCTCAGGAGCTAATAACTAGATCCTTTAGCATAAAGTAGTGCAGCTCTACAATGTTGTTGAACTATAGTCCTTTTCTGCATTTTCTATTTACTATTAAAAAAAAGTTCCACAATGGTGTCACTGGTTCCAAAGCATTTAAAAAAAAAAAAAAAAAAAAAAGGAAAGATGAAAAGATGAATAGCAAGTTTACCATTTCAAGCACCCCAAAGCCCCAAAGCACATGCACGCACACTCTTATTCTGAATCATTGACCAATACTGAAGTTACCTTGTGGTAAGAAACATTAGTAGTTATTTAGGATTCCTGCTCAGACTTATGGGTTGAAAGAACAGGCTATGAAATGGAACACTAACCAAAATGGGAAACGGGAAAGTCAACTTTAAGGGCTAGAAGAATGACAGAATTTAAAAAATCCTGGTTGATTAGAAAATCCTTGTTGAGTACATCCCCTGACATAATGCTACAGTCACTTGCTGCTAGATGGTAGAGGTAAGCTACAGTGACTATGGAGAGGAGGGAACTGCTACCCACCCCAGGAAAGCAGTTATTTTTCCAGGCTGTGACTGACTAAAAGCCAAATCAAGTTACTACATCGCACAAGACTCGTCTTCACAATACTAAAATATCAAGCATTTAGACGCTGCCTTAAGCCCAGGCTTACTGCCAAATAAACAAACTCAAGTAACTTTACTTGAATTTAAAAAATCGGTCACATTCAGCAGCATCCACACAGAAACCCATAGCTAAATCTCAATCATTAGTATATTTTTCAGTGAAAGGTCCTATTCTCCCATCCTCTTTCAGAAGGCTCTTTAGAAACACCAAGTAAGAATAAAAATTAAAATCCTGCTGCTAGAAACATCAGACAACTTCCCTCACCTCTCAAATAACTGAAAATTTACACAAATGCTTTTCTTACCAAATATATCCTAGTCACAGGAATAATGCCTTTGATATCAATCCACAATTTGTTTAAAATGCAGAGTTCAAAAACCAGTCATGGTTTCTCCTTTAAGAACCATGGTGCTCAGAAGTTCAAGGTAAAGGATCATTTTTGACTTCTCATTTCTTCAGATTTGAAGTGGTACTGCTGCTCAAATAAAACTCTGATCATCTCACCTCATAGCATGCACGATATGTACTCAAAAAAAATAACTTCTATGTTTACATGTGAGTTCCAAAACAAGAATATAAAAGCAAGAATTTTCTTGAATGGTACACAGTAATCCTCAGCAAGAAGGATGCAAAGTTCAGCAACTGACGCCCCTAATCAAGTCCTCCCCAGTAATGACTGAAAAGCTAGTCACGTTCCAAATCCCACCTGGAGCAAGTTACAAATCCTCCAGTATCTTGACTTCACAGCCCACCATGCTTACAAATGCTGCCAGAAGACAGTTTATGTAAAGAGACTGATACCACACCCAGCAGTATTGAGACATTGCTCCTCAGCAGGGGCTTAGGTGGTCCTGGAAATCATCAGGCCTAGATGCAAAGAGGTGTATTCAAAGGAGGAAGAGAACTATTGCGCTTCTGGAATCGTGACCTCTGCCAGCAGATCTTGCTAGCACCGAGTAAATGAGATTTGTCCTGCCCTCTTGTTCAGAGGTAGAGTGGTAATCAAAGTCCAAGTGACAGAAGAAGGTCAGAAGAGCCTCAGAAGAGGAAAAATAAATAAGTAGTAAATACAGCAGATTTGCCTCAGACGTGTTCTTTCTTAAAGATCTATAACCACAGTAATGAAGTTTAGAAGATGACAGCTGAGGACAATGAACAGATATGTTGAAACTGAGGAAAAAAGCAAGAGACTTGGTTATTGGCTTGAGAGCCACTTAGAAGCTTTAGTTTACTGGTATTGAAGTTACTTAAAGTTCTAAATGTCAAAAAGGATGGTCTTGAATGGCAAAAAATTTTAATACTTCAAATTATTTCTAAGAGTTCTATATGAAAGACAATAAAAAGCTTACACTACTGCATATATTGAGGAAAAAGCATAAGAAGCCACTGGACTAAGAAGAGTCTTGTTTGGAAGCCTAAGGCAGCCATGAGGGAAGGAGGGGTGGGGAGGGGCAGAAATTGGATCTGAATGAAATACAATTACTCGCTGCAGACTAATTTGCCACTAAGAGTCTTGTACTTCTCTTGTCAAATAACATACTGCTGGCGTACACTGCTTCACAGTGAGAAGAGTGTGTATACAGACTCAGCTAAGTGCACTATTCAAATATTGTACAAGATAAAATTGGCTTAAGAGAGCCAGAGGAGGGTATTTATGAAAGAGGGAGCTGTCACTTCTTGTATGGACAGATCTAAAAATAAGATGTGGAATGAAGGAAGCCTTCTTTGAACAAGTGATTTTAAGATGATTTTCTCAGTAACTAAAGTACTGCATTTATACAGTGTTAGAAATCTAATAGTTTCATATAGTACCATGACCTTCACAGAACACCCATAGTGAAAGTTTAGGACTTCAGATGTCTATTCATTTAGTTTTTAAAATACACAAGTGTATTTTAGAAGTAATTCAAGAAGTAATCACTAACTAAAACTCAAGTTACCTCACATTCCATCCACAGTAGTGCACCAAGTAAAGGACTTCTCCACCTTCGATGTCAGAATCTTTAATACTAGCTTCATACATTTTTTGATTTTTCCCTCTTCCATACCGCACTTGGACTTTCATGCCTGGTGGATAGCATTCAAACTCTTCTTCCTCATTGTTATTGTCTTCTTCCTCCTCCTCCTCCTCTTCCTCCTCCTCTGCCTCTTCTTCATCTTCATCTTCTTCCTTATTCGTGTCATCTCTTGAAAGGTTTAAAAAATTGTAGAGTTAATATAGAGTTCATAAGCTTTTCAGTTCCAAACCACACATATTGATAAATATTGTGGATGCATTAGAGACTGGGAAACAGCAGGCTCCAAATATGTGGAACTGCACTACGGCCGAGTAATATCAGCAAAACAGGATATAGCAATACACACAAAATCCAGTGACTGTAAGGTGCAAAAATGACTTGAATAAAAGCCAAAAAAAAAAAAAAAAAAAAAATCCATCAAAATCTGTATGAGCAGAAGTTGTTCACACTCATCTTTATACAATTCTTTCATGCAGTCCCAGTCCCTTTGTTTAAATATCTTTTTTTTTTCAGTTCACACCTATCCACCTCAATACAAAGTTTCCTAATTTCCATTTTTCAACCTAGAAGTTTTACAAGTGCTTCTTGAAATTTGCTCCCCCGTAAGATCCTTGCTTTATTATAATAAATAATCTCTACCAACACCTTGAAGTGACTGCAACCAAACCCAGATTTTAGGGGGAAAAAAAAAAAAAAAAGTGAGATTATTTAGCAAATCAAGCAACCTCTGCTCATTTATGACATTGTCACTCCTTGCCAATTATGCTAAAAGTCTTCTAAATATAAATCAAACTTGCATTTAATTATTATATAAATACAGAAGCAGGTGTTCACTGTTTTGAAAAGTAAGCTAATTTTGAATACCTTTTTAGATATTTGGACCAATTTTCAGGAGCACTAAAAGCCCACCAATCTTGCTAGTCTCAGTCAATTGCAGCTATGGGCTGAGCAGTGTTGTCAAAATTATTTCCAACCGGCTTAGAGGCAGACTACATTACAAAATTTAATGGGAAAGAAATGTCAATTAATCTTCAATAGCTTTACAAAACAGTAAATGGCCCTCACATCACACTAACCCCATATTCTGTGCAATACAGAATAGATTAGGGCCATTTACTAAACTCAAAATAACCACAGTTTACTAATAATTTAAAAAAACCCTGAGATGTAGAATGGATCTGTCTGGATGTATTACAGACTGGGCAGGAGAAGGTAAGAGCTGCTCCAAATCTAATTTACAACAATGTTTAGGGTTAACCTCACAAACACGAAAGTATGTAGTAATAATATAAATCTTTCCATGAAATTTTCAGCGGAAAATACTTGGGCAAACCAAGCTATTTTCTCTCTGGAAAAGGATCAAATAGCAATTTAATTATTGAAATACTTCCTTGTAGAAGTAAAACTGCAGTATTATTATCTAATTCGCTGGCAAAAGAGAATTCAGAACAATAAGCTAAATTCAACTGTAGTGTAACCAAACTGTTTTAACAAAATTACTTCAGAAATGAATGTTGCCACACACATGTATATGCAAATATACATAAATACACACACATATCTATATGTATGTGCATACACCATGAGACAAAGGAAAAAAAAAATCCCTCTCTTGATCTAGTAACTAAACTGAACCACAGAAGATGCATCTATTCCAGTATACATTACATTGACCAGATCCTTATGTTCTGGAAGTCCAAGACATTTGATTTATTATATACTTTCAGTGGGCTACTTTGCTAATGAAATTAAAACCACTGAAGTTAAAAAATGCAACATAAATGATGAGTTTTAGAAGATCACTTCATCCCCAATACATACCATATGGCAAAATTCACTTCCCAAAGCAATCATGACTAGAAGTCCTCAAAGACTCAGATGAAAAATTCCTGAACAGAATTCCACAGCTAACAACAGAAAGCACCAACCGGTAATTTAAATGCTTTTAGATCATACTCTCTGCTGCAGTAAGTGAAATTCCTACCTAATTTCAACTTAACAGTTATCATCTATCAGACAAAAGCTAAAAAATAAAATAAAATAAAATAAATTGGTATCAGGATCAGAGCCACCACTGCTCTAAGAACAAGATAAGCTTGTGATTTCCATTATTAATAAGACTTTTCAAAATTGTAACAAACCAAATTTTAGATTATTCCTCCACTCCCACCCAAGAACCAGCAGCGCAATCCTCGAATGCAGTCTGCGAAGAAAACCACGCCTACAAGGGAGATTAGGGATCTTCCAGATGCTAGCAATTGCAGTGTCAATTATGGAAGGCAAAGAAGTCTGGAGTCTTCCTCACCTTAATCACCCTATGGCTTTCCTGGTAACCCAACAGATATTCTACAAAGACTCCACGACAATACCAGAACTCCTCTGGAAGAGATGTGTGAAACCCTCACTGTGAAACTGAGTAACTTGTATGGTCAAGTAGATGTGAAGAGCAGACTGTGCATAGGTAGAAGGAATGTCAGGAAGTAAAGGCAAAATGGAAGCAGAGGTGACTGCAATTAAGAAGTGTTCTAAAGAGTGATTTGGGCAGCAACCCCAAGCTGGAGATTCTAGGAAAACAAGCAACAGCAAAGAACATTCATTTTGGAGCAGAAAACCTGACATACTAATACAGCTCCTGGAACAAAAAACAACAAACCCTAACAAATTCCAGTGGCTGCAAGGAAGAAAAGATACTGTTTTACAAGGCCATAAAAATCTCAAACCTGACAAAGCAGATGAAGGAGAAGCCATGGCTGCCATGAAACAGAGGTTTGCAAGAGAAAATTGTGATTGTAGCCATCCAGCACGCTCATTTGTCCATGTACATATGCATTAGAACACCAGTTTTCCTTTAATGCTGTTTAGTCAAAATCCCATTTTCGAGGGGAACAGGGGAAAAAAGCAAGAAACAGCCAAGCCTCTTGGCACCAGTCGGTAACTGTCAACTTAAAAACAGCAGCAAGCAATATTTGCCACAAGGCTGCAACAACTTGAGCAACTCAAGCAGCAGCTGACCACACAAGGCAGCAGTAGATGTGCATGCACAGTGTATACAACAGACTCAGCAATAAGGGTGTTAACTGTGTTCCAGAAACCCAAGTACTGCCAGAAAACTTATCAGGAGGACTCAAAGCATTTCCAATTACAACTGCAGGCTAAAGAACACCCTCACCCCATCTCCCATGGAAGGCAAACATAAACCTTCAGAAGCAGGAAATTAATGAATTACAATGCAAAAATATTTGTTAATGTGAATCCATTAAGATGTTTAGATCAAGCAAATACCTTATCATTAGTTCCCAAGGACACTGAAACTATTGAAAGGCTAAAAATACATATATGGCAGGTAATATGAAGTTTTAACACCAACAAGCCTATAATAAATGAAGAGTATATCAAGAAGCAGCTGTTGTTAATAGATGAAACAGCACATGCTATTACACCACTGAAGGAGCTGCGATACCATGCAAACCTCTGGCAACTCACAATCTCTGGCACTCAATGCAGTGCAGTCACAAAGCCCAGGTGGAAGCTGAGAGAGGGTGGGATTTGGAGCATTAGGTATGCCTCATAGGATCCCTGTTTTGCAGCAAACCTGACCCTGCTCCAATACACTTCCCCCTCACACCCCATGCTGGCAAACACAGCAGGTGAGATGGCAAATGCAAGATTATTTTTTTCTGTGGTTATGCTAAAACTTGAGGAAGCAAGATTATTTCAATTATTGGTTCAATTAAGTCATTACAGTTAATTGAACCAGTAGCAGAAATAAACTCCAGTGTAATTGACACTTCACGTTTAGCAATTAGCTCCTATTTCTGTTTCCATGCTTTTTCCCTTTTTCTCATCCTAGGACATTATTTAACCTCTATTTCACACAATACAGAGCTGGAAGACATCAAGTCTCCTTCATACACCGACTTTCTCAATCACAACTGTATTAAAATGCCCCTATGTTTAAAGGTAGAGAGGCCATTAAGACCTGTACTTATGCCATGACACTAGAATCTCATCTTTAATTAAAGGAAAATAACAACCCCCCCCCCGAATTCACCAACCAGTATTTCCCCTTTTCATTTACAAAGAAAACCTAGAACTAAAAGCTCCAAAGACTTCCCTCTACACACAGAGAAAACCTGAATAAATGCACCACTATGGTCCATCATTCTGAGGAAAAGGGAAAGGCACTACCTTGGTTAGAATCACACCCCAGAGTAGCTCAGTACTCTTCAACCACACAAGCATGTACTCTGCAAACAGATTTCCTCTGCTGCTACAGAGAAGACAAATGAAAGGACCTCATGTTATTGCTTCTAGTCATTCAGCCAAGGTTTGAAACATTCCTTGAAAGGATAACTTTAAGTACACAAGTCCAGCTGAGGAGTACAGCAATTTCCATTTTTATGGCACTGGTTCACACTCAGCTTGAAAACATCTGTTTATTTGATGAATGTTTAAGGGTTCAGCCATGCACGTCTCAGTGACAGCTACCATGGTTAATAACCTCCATAGTGACCACCAGCTACATAAAATGTGACAACAGAAGAGCTTTTGCAAGATCTAAGGGAGCTCCCTTCCACTCAGCGTGGTGCACGCACAGACTGGCACATTTACCCTGCTACTCTACACTTTATTACTGCGTCAGCAGCAGCTTACTGCTGTATCTGAATCAAGCCTTACATATATGCATGTGTCAGTGCAGACTCTATATTAAGAAAAAAAAAAAGTCAGTTAGACTGTTTCTGAAAACATGACCATACAAAAATTTCCTTCCCAACACAACAGCAGCTGGAATACATAAAAAGAACACCATCACAAATAAGAGCATAGAAATATGTTTTTACAAATGAAACTACCTAAGTACGCTTCTTCAAAATGTGGGTTTTGCTGCATACACACCAACAGACTGTAAGAGTTAGAGCAGATGTTCACACCAACTGTGTAATGAACACAACACACTTCTCTCCCTTCTCCTAAGCTAATCAATTCCATATAAATCTAAATCAGACTGGAGAAAGCTATCTCAATACATAGTTCTCAGCACTAATCCAGAAGCTAGAAGATATGCCTTCTCTATCAAATTGCCTTCCTGCTACCATTTGAGATTCACCACCATAAAGCTTTGATATGTCACTTTAACAGATAAAGGAACTAAAGAAAACATTGCCTCTAACAATGTTACCTCCTATATGTGAAATGGAGCTTCTGACTATTACATAACCCCACCGTAAACTGCTTCCAGAAAATCTACATCAAGTGTTTCCAGAAAATTTAACTCTTCTACAAACAGAAGACATCACCAGCACAGACACAACAGCAGCAGCAGGTAGTCACCTCACCCTACAAGGATAATAAACCCTAGTAAAATCCTTCACATGAAACAGTGGCCATCTTAACCTAGTTCTCAGCTACTGCTTTTACTACTCCTGTCTTCCTCATACTGCTTATACAAAATACTATTACTGCATGTAACAACGTGTATAACAACTGTAAGATTAAGATTTTTATCTTGTATGTGAATGGTTTAACTCCATTCAACATTATTAGCCAGCCAAAGCGTTCAGTTCCTTTTGATACTGTCAAAATATGATAGTATCAATTCCCAGAAAACTATACCATGAAGACCTACACTGGCAGCATGAGACAACCAGACATGTTTAGGCTTCTGAAGTGTTCTTTAAGAACATTTGTCCATGTATTCCTTAGAGAAAATAGAAAAGCAGGCAGTTTTCAAGGGAAAAAACAAACAAACAAACAAAAAAAACAAAACAAAACAAAAAAAAAAAAAAACAAAAAAAAAACAAACAAACAAAAAAAACAAAACAAAACAAAAAAAAAAAAAAACAAAAAAAAAAAAAACCAAAACAAAAAAAAAACCCCAAAGACAAACAAACAAAAAAAACCCCACACACAACACCAAAAAAAACCAAAACCAAACACCAAACCCAAACACCATGAATTTTCCTAAGTCTGAGACCGAACTATTTGCAAGTCCTGAAAATGGCAGCCTGGTGAGAAAGGGCAGGGTAAGTAAGGATACAGAGAAGGCAGCCCCTCCAGGCATTAAGCAGTACCTCAGCCAAAAGAAGGAAAACACAAGAACAAAGCCTCCTGCAATCTTTCTGTACTGTAACAGGGATTATTTAAAATAATTTTGCCTGGTCACCTCAAAAATCCAAATACTACCAATATAAAGGTCTGATGCAAATTTTTGTTAGAAAGCAAAAATACTTATCCAGATTCCAAGCATTTCATCTTTCAATTCAGCATAAAGTTCTTGACAGTGGCCTGTCCCAGGTGCTTTAGAGCAAAATCTTAAAAAAACCCAAACAACAAAAACACAACAACAAAAAAACCTTGGAGTTTAATCATTAATCTGGGGTAAAAAAAATTTCCTGCTTATACTGGTTAACTAGCAATTAATCTACACTTCAGTTCACAAATCGCATGAAATTTTAAAATATTTACTTTTTATTTTATTAGCTTATATTTAAAACATCACGTCTTTTAAAAGCACCACTGGGCTCCTAGCCTCAGTCTCATGGGAAAACATTCAACTGCCTACATTGTTCACTGTGTAGAAAAGGCCCCTGGGTTCTCAATTTGTTGGCTTTGACTCAAGTCTCTGAATAGTTACAACAGTTAATGTTAGATGCTACAAAGGAAAAATGCCACATTTGAAGAACAGTACTTCCACAACATGGAGTTAGCAGGAACATCAAAATAAGGAAGGTTTTAAACTTCCTTGTTTGTTCACTAAGAATGAAAACTTTTTCATACATTAACGAAAAGGATGGGTTTACAAAGCCATTTTTGTGAGGATCTTGTTGGGACAGATCAATAAGAAGTACAACATTACTGGCCTTTTTTTAAAATTATTTTTTGTGTCTAGATGTTGCATGAAACTGTATCTAGCACACACATTTTCCACTAGCTACAGGAAAATAAAATAAAAAAAAAAAGAAAATAAAAGCAAAGCGTGTAAAGAATAAAGGGCAAGCTGCCTTTGAATCTCTATTTTCATTATTCACAGATACACAAACAGGCAAGGACCAGGTGCTGTGGGGAAGAAAGGAAGAGAACCACATTTAGCCTTTCTTCCTTGTTGTGATACCATTGAAGTGTGTGTACAAAAGTCCACAGGATTCAAGTGGTAGCAATCTCAGAAGGTTGAGACAGAGAAACAAAACTTCTGGAAAATAAACAACTCTGGCCTCCAGTGGTTACTTGCTGAGACCTGGAAGCTAGGAATTAGATCCAATCTACCATCAGAAATTCAGCCAGAAGAAACTCAAAAGTTTTTTTCTATCCTCTTAGTTCCTTGTGTCTATACTTAAACAAGTATATGAAGATGCCCAGAGTCTTACAGACATAAATTCAAACAGCAAACTCTATAAGTTTGCCTTATATAATATTGTCTTTCATTTGTTTGGTTATTTGGTTAGGACTCTAAAAGACAGGTCCATAGCTTACAAACCATTCTAGGAACACATTTTAAATACACTGACAAAGATTCACTCCACAGCAATCTATTTTGATTATCTTCTGGGTATTTTTGTGTGTGTGTGTGATTAGTCTTCCACCTACAAAAACATATTTTTTTATCTTGTATTTCAGTTCAACGAAGAACTTAAACTACAGCATTCTTCCCTCTGTATAACCTTTCCCACTTCTAACCCATAGAGGCTGGGATAGAGGCAGCACAACACCTAGCACAATGTCCCCATCAGCATGTAACAGGCTCACCAAACCCTGTTATGGTATAAAGGGTAAAAACATTATTTAGCATTTAGGATGATGGTGACATTTTAAAAAAACTCTGTAACGCTGATAAAACTGCATTTTGTACATCCTAGCAACTGTTGAGGGAAAAAAAGTCATCACACTAACAGCACTACTGCTTGTAAGTGAATAAAACCATTAACTGCTACAAATGTTTCATTTTTCTAAGTTTAGATTATTCCTTGAAATACATGCCCAGCAATGAGCACATCATCACCTACATCTATTTTTAGAGCTAAGCTTTCTATTTTAAACTACTCATTACGATCTTTCATGAATCACAATAGCAAAATACTAGTTCGAGTTTTTACTGGATGAGTAAGGAGAAGCAGAGAGAAAAGCAGTCACTCAACTACAATCATATAAATTGGGGAAAATTAAGAAGAAACAGTATTTTGTACAGGGTTTTTTTTTCTGTTTTCATAAAACAAACAAACAAACAAAACTCATAACATTCTTAAATGTCACAAAGAACCCCAATGGATATGAATCGGGATGATAAAAGAAACAACAGAACAAACAAAAAGAAACAACTGCAAAAGATTACTGAAAAGCAAGCAGTTTGTAATTTTATGTACCATTTACTATAGCAGCATGTTAAGTATTAAGTCACCATACTTTCCAAGTATATAAATAAACACAAAGGAATGTCACAAACGCACGCACATACAAATACACAACATAGGGAACTTTAAAAACTGCTATTCTCTAAGCAATGCAAAGTTTTACATCTTTTATCTGTATATTTTGAAGGTCTCATTGTAGAAATCAGTCTTTAACAATTCTGAAAATCTGGCAAACCTGTTACAGTACAACTCATCTAGTTCACCTTAAAAATTGCAAATATAGCAAATTTCAGCAATTGGTCCTTCAAAAAAGAAAAATTCATGTAGCATACAAATAAAATCACATCCACAGAGAAAAGGCTCTTCCTAACCGAGTTCAGGTAAGCTGATTTTTTCCCTATTCTGCATTTCTGAGTTACAGAAATTGCCAATGTAATCTCACTGAAATTATTTAGGAAGCCAAGAACACTTCAGAGAAGGATCCCTCCAGAATGTGTTACATGTGAATCAAAACCCTTACCAAAATGGGAAAAAAAACCAACAGCAACAAAAAAAAACAAACCAAACCAACCAACCAACCAACACAAAAAAACACACACCAAACAAACCCACAAACAAACCACACACAAAAAAAACCACACAACAAAAAAAAAGCCCCACACAAACAACCTACTACCAATAATCAGAAATCAATATACGGAACTCTGCCGCTCTGTCATGACTCTTAATAGGCCAAAACAAGCATTAAGAGTTAATGATATTTAGACAGAAGATTAAGACAGCTGATCTACTAAATAGCAAAAAGTGCTGTAATAAACAAGGGAATGAGTGGTCAGGCAACAGCTGGAACTAAGTACCAAAAAAGCAACCGTGATGTACAGATTGCTGTGGAAGTACAAGGTGGTGTCATTATCTGCTCTCCCTCTTATGATGTTTTCAACAAAAAACAAACCCAGATGCTTAAAGGAGAAGCTAAGATCTGTATTAAAAGAGACCTTCGATCTGACCTGTAAAGGCCTTTTTTATGTTCTTGTCACTTTAAAATACACTATATGAGGGTCCTAACAGCAAGAGTATGAATTGTTAACACACTAGGGATTAGCAAGGACTATATTCTGTTGTAAACTTTGATTTTTTTTTTTTTTTTTTTTTTGTGTGGCTGCCGGAAAACTCTTGTAGGTTGTTTTTGGTTTCGTTTTTTTTTTTTGTCCTGAAACAGGAAAATCTGCCCTTTCCATAAAGGAGATGAGAGATCACCTGCACACATCTATTGATAACGTGGTCCTGAGCATCCCTATGACTTCAGCCTCCTGCTTGCAGAACTCCTGTCTGAAGGACTGCACGGGAGACTCAATGGTAAACCTGTTCCTGAGCTTGTCCTGTGTTAACCCTAACACACCACTGTCCAACAGCAAAGGCTGGAAACCACAAGTTTGTGATATACTTGGACCAAAATGACATAGACAAATATGAATGCCAATGGCTGCAATATTTTCGTCATAAATCAGTCACCTATCCTATGCTTTACACATCCTTTTCTCACTCTGCTTATAAATATTTAGGCCTGTACCCTGTAAAAACACTCAGGTCTCTGGAATATACAGGTCTTACTCACAACAGGGTTGTCCGATTTGAAGCTCTAATTACATGAGTAAAATTTAATGAACACACATCAGATGCCTTGGCCAATTATAAACAGCTTAACTTACCCTGATTTTTCTTTTTCTTCAGCATCTGCGTTTACGGCAGGATGTTCCATTTCTTTAGTCTTCTCCTCCTCTTTATCTTCTAGTTTGGTTTCATCTTCAGCTTTAATTACATTTGAGTCCTTTTCTTGATCAGGTTGAGTATGCACAGAATCTGGCAAATTTTTTTTGTTGCCCTAGAATAAATAAAACCTTTCGTTAACCTACAAGGTGAAATAAAAATACAAAGGATTTAAGAAAAGGCAGACAAAACCCACTGAAGCTACATGAGTGAAAAAAATCTAGCCTCTAGGACTTGTTCTAAAGTTACAGCACTTCTGCTGTTCCTCTTCCTGAAAATCTCAAGCTAAACAAGACAGCCTTCAAGGCTGTGGCCAGAGTCCTAGCTAGTTTTACCACAGTGATATATACATGTTGCCGGCCTAGACTGCAAAGCAGTCCCTAAGATGAACGCTTTGCAGTAGCGAGGATGCAGAGACACCAGTGCTGACCCACCTGGTGTCCACCCTGGCGTTGGCACCAGCAGTCAGATGAGGGAGGGCTGGCTGCCTCTTACAAGCAGAAGTGCGACATCTGTGCGGCACACTGACCCGAGGAGCTACACCACTTCCAGAGCAAGCTGCTAAGCCTGCACAGCACAGCACTTCGGCTTACTGCCATGGACTCCCTTTGCTAAAACCACTGAGTTAACACTGGATTTTGGAAAGCTATAAACGTTTGTCTCTCTGGAGCACTGAACTACATCAGACCACTGTGTACATCATATGGCCATAGTCTTTGTAGAGCTTCACTGGTTTCACTGGAGTAGAGAAGTAAAAAGCAAGATTTATGAGGGCTTAAAAGCAGAACTAAATGCAAAACAGAAGTATCAGCACTGAAGTTAGCTCTGAGCATGCAGAGCTAACTTCACCCACGTCAGGATAAAGCTGCACACTAGTTAGTCTCCATCTGACCTGAAAGGCCCCCAGACAAGTGGAATATTGCAGCTGCTTCCTAACAAGTCAGACATTTTGACATTATGATCCACTAAAACAGGCACAAAGGGATCTGTATAGTTCAAATGTGTTGTTCTGAATTAGGGTTACAGCACGTTTTCCTTTTCAATCCATTGTGGAGATTTCAATCTTGAAATGAACTCATGGTTATCAACATACCACGTGATGTTATAAACATGATATAACATGAACATTAAAATATTTTACCAGAACAGAGGGCTTATCGTTTTCTTTACTTTCATTATCATTCTCAGCTAACTTTTTTTCTTCTTGTTGTACTATTGCTACTTCCTCCTGTTTGCGCTCCTCCTTATCCACTTTTATTTCTTTTCCATCCTGATCTGGTTCTTCACGCATCTTCAGTTCTTTTTCTTTTTCACAGTCTTTACAAGGCTTGCTTGTCACTTTCTCTGGCAATGCCATTTGAAATTCAATGTTAGCTGATGTACAATACTCTTCAAAACCATAGAGATATCTAAAAGAAAAAAATTGCTTGCGATAAGCAAGTGTGTTTCAAGAGTTAACATGTGACCTAGTAGAAGCTTAACATGAATAGTACATATAAAGCCTAAAAAACTGTATTATAACCAAAAAGTTACAGACTTTTAAATATACGGACTTATGTAAGGATCACTTCAGTTCATTCTAGTGCTGTTTTAGCACAAACTTCATGGCATTATTACTTACTTTTTGTACGCGCATTTAACATTGTACCCTGCAGCTGAATTCAATACAGGGATTCCAAGATCTTGATAAACTTGTTTCCACACTGCTCCACTTTCAATCTGTTAAAGAAAATGAAGTCATTGTTTTTGAATTAACTCACCGACACAAAAAATACTGATGACGTAATTTACAACTTTGAAAAATAATTATAAGTAATTGCCTCTGATCTATAAAACTACTATTTATCACACACAGAGTATTTCACTATAGTCTAATGCAACTACTTCAAGCAATTTAGCATTTCTGCATATCAATAAGCCACAGCAGGCTTTCCTCTCCAGGTGGTAATAAAACAAAGGGAAGAAAACACAAAGATCATAAAAATAAGCAGATTTTTTTTTTTTAATTTAAAGTAATTCTTAACCATAAAAGCTAGAATTTTAATTAAATTTGAAATAAAAAATTAATTCAAAGCATTAACAAGACTCAGCCCTGGGAAGCACTGCACCAGATACAGTGGCTGCCAGTTTTTCATTATGTCCTTAATATGCCCTTTGCTGTCGAACTTTTGAGACAGTGTAACATGCTCATTTCTAACCACCTGTGAAGGTAAAGCAGATGAACTGCAGTACCCAAGTACAGGTCCTCTCTTGTACATCAGAAGGTGTCACTGCATAAACACACCTTCTCAGCCAACAGGCTACAGATATGGGAAGCAGTCCCAAGCTGTAAAAGAACCGGCTTGGCCACGAATTCCATATGCTTCAATCACTGCTCCAAGATAATCCCACTAATCCCAGTCAGCATATTCTTCTATATACTGCCCAGAATAGATAGAAATTAAGGGCTTCACATCAGACCTTAAACTAGATGATCTGTGTCTTGAAATTTTATTGAGCAGTGACTACGCTTTTCACTTTCTGAGTTAACAACTATCACACAGATATTTTTTGAAATAGCACAAAACCACACATGCTGAATGTCTTTATGCAGTAATAATTAAACACACTGAGTAGATGTGTAATTTATTTAGAATATAACTGTTTTCTGGTTCCCGTTAAAACACGTTTTTCAGAGCTACAGGGTGTCTTATGTAGCTGTAGTATTTCATTTTCCTCTGCCTAAAGCTCCTGTGTACAATTCTTCTTTATCACTACTGAAACTATAATAAACAGCATCCTCAGATCTTATGGCTCTTGAATACTTATCATACTAATACTCACATTATCAAATCCTCCAAGCTTGTGTACAAGTCTGAATAATTTGAAGAGATTCAAATTTCTATATCCTAATACAGGTCGCTTGTTAATAGGAGTCCCTGTGAATAAAGACAGTTACTGACAGTGTTTTGAAGTATTATTTTTTCAGACGAACATGAAATCCACAATATAGGCACTACTACACTATTAAATACAGTACTGTAAATCCTTCCCCTCTGACCACCTCAAGCATCTGGCACTTTCTCTTTAGGAAACAAAAACTCTAGAGTTTTGATAATCCATTTTCCATGTAGTTCAGTAATGTAATCTAATTCATACATATGCATTCTTTCATATATTATGGAACATGCACATGATGAAAATTTTTCCTGCTATCTATATTATACTTATTTTTATCTAGCCTGCTGAAACAATTACACTTAAAATAACAGCACAATACTCTCAGTACAATTAAAAACAAACAAAACAAAAAGCACAACTCAAAACCTCCCCAAGAACAAATCTCCTAATACTTCAAAGATGTGAAACTTCCTATACTACCATACTAGCAGTAGCTACCACACTGTCATCTCTTGTAAACAGTTCCTCAACTCATCTTCACATATAATTAAAAAAGATACAAATTTCACTAGTTATAATACTAATTTAAATACAATACCTTCACCCTGCCCCCAGAGACATGGTACTTTTCTTGCAGTATATAAACACCCAGTAAAGATTTAACATAATAAATGGCATTTGCGTTTTTTTTTTTTAATATTTCAATCTACCTTATTCATAATGCTGATGAATTTAAGTGATCAGGCATGATTACCTTAAGTGAATGCTTAGTGATTCACTTAAGAAAAATAGTGCAAAGTAAATGCCTTTTTTCATGATCCTAAGAAGTGAGGGGGAAATGAAATTTTAAGTATTCTGAAGTTATTAAATTGAGCACGTATGTTAATATGATTGAGGATATTAAGTGTTTGATTTTACACACTGTAAGTACGCAGTAAAAAATATCTTAGGACATATGGAATACTATCCATTTATTTCTGAAAGCAGCACTAAGTGACAGTAGTTTAGAAGAAGAGTCAACCAACAACTTCTAAACAGCAGGCAAGTCAGAAGCCATTAATATAGTCCCACTGTTTCCAAAACTAAATTGCAGAGCACTACCCATTTACAAACTCAATTCTTAAGATGCATTGCTTGGCAGTACTTTATCTTCAACTTCTACAAGCCAAATATTAAAATGCCCACCTCTGTCTTCCATGAACTTGTATAATTGCTGAAGAAAGTTCTCTCGTTCTTCCGGGAACGGTTCTATTTCCTCCTGGTTCAAGTAATGCACACAAGAAAATAATCACCATTTTGAGTTACAGTCCTTCATCAAGAAATACATGGCAGTGATAATTTGGGTTCAAATTTTCAAGTTTGTTTTACTGTAGTCAGCAAGAGGATGCTACATAAAAAGATACATGCTCTCAGCACCATGCCACTTGAAAAGATTTTTAAACTACAAAGGTTTCAGAATATATAAAACAGAAGCTGTAAAAACATACTGAAATTGGATTTTTGATTGATCACTGCAGTATCATGGTATCATAAATCAAGATGTAGTCTCAGTTTTGTGCATTTACGTAGCAAGTCTGGAAAACACCACTGTTAACGATTAAGAGACCGTATCAGAAACCTCAGGTCTTATTTCTACTGCAGTTGGGTGATGCCTGGCTACACACCGCCACTCTCGGGGATGAGGTGAAAGCCAACGTGGTGCTTGCACTTTCTCAGGAGCTGCGACCCCCAGCGCTGGCAGACGGCAGCGGAGGGCGCGGCCCCCAGGAGCAGTCCCACAGCTGGAATCACAACAGTGGCTGTTTTGGATGCTCCCTTCATCGCGCCAACCAATCGTGCTATGAGATTTACCTAGAGTAATGAACAGGGGAGTTTCATAAAAAAGCACTGCGGCTTCTTTTATAACACTTCATAATTTTCTTAGGAAATCTGACTTGCCAAAACCGGTAGCACTAAGATATTAATATAATCAAAATTCTTAGAAATTCTGATGACTAAGCTACTTCAAAGCAATAATGCTAAATAGATGTTAATTTTATGCATATTATTAATACTACCTGTAAAGTTCAAAAAAATAACTCATAAAAGGTATTCAGTAAATAGAAATTATTTTTCTTTAGTATATTTTCAATCCACATTTATCTGAATTTAACTGTTGAATCCACTATTCAACAGCCTCCTTGTACTAAATATTAAAGCTTCACCTACCCTGAAACAAGGGGACAAAACATGCTGTTTTTTTAAGTTACAGCAAGAGAATTGTGAAAACAACGGAAACAGAGTATTATTATTAAACACAACAGGAAAAAATAAATAAACCGTAACTATTACCAGCGTGTATTTCTTTTTTCTTATTCTATAGTTCCTTGGCTCCGTTCAATGCACTTGGAGGACATATCAGAGCACACTGGCAGCATTTTAAAGTATTTTTTTTCAGAGTAACATGAAATCCACAACATAGGCACTACTACACTGTTAAATACAGTACTGTAAACCTCTCCCCTCTGACCACCTCATGAAGAACCAGCATTCACAATATGCTGAAACAGTTGTCTTAGGTGTAATTATCAACAGAAATGCAACAAAACTATTTCCCAATCTTGCAAAGGCAACGCAAGAGGAAAGTCTCTGTGAGGGCATTACATGATGAGCACCTATCTGACACCAAGTGTACCAGCAGGGCTCAGAGCAGGCTACTTCAACAAGCAAGAAGGACAGGCTGGATAGAGAACTGCAACCAGTATACTCGACACATCCCACAGAGGAGGCACATCAGAAATCGGGCTTACCTAGCATTTCTCCACAGATAGGAATGAAGTGATATTACAGTCCCATGTAGAGGAGAAATGCCTGGCGTGGAATCAATAGTTTTGAAGTTTGCTTTTGTTTGTTTAGATCTCACATGACAAGTACTTGGAAAGAAATTTCACCACCGTACACTGGCAAAGAGACAATGAGCACCTACATGGCCTTCTCATGTTCCTCTCTAAAGAGAAGACTTACCATAACAAAATGGTTCCACAGAGCATTTTGGGGGTGGGTGTAGGCAGAGATGTATCATTGAACTGAACCTTCAAAAAAACCCAACCAAGTTTTTAAGAAGGAATGTATGAATTTAAAATCTTAGAGGAAGTAAAGCAAAAGTGATGAAGAGGCTGAATAAAACACTGCCATACCTCTCTCACCATAAGATCCAATGCCTGAAGAGTACTTTGACATATCAAACATGATAATCCAGAGGTGCCAGAATGCCAAGTGGATATTCATTATTTTTCCCGACAGAGAGATCAAACCAACTTCCTACAAAAGTGGGTTATGGGGGAAAGCTTAAGATCCTGCATGCCTCTGAAAAGCATTTGCACTTCCTCAGAATCTCTACAAAATCAGTACATGTTATACTGTGATGATATTGATATATGTTAATAATCTCCAAAGATTTATGGAATCTCTTAAATAATCAAGAAGTTAGATGACAAGGTTTCCTAGATACTGTTTTGCAGCAGGCATGGAATACTCTGTCATGTTTGATTATTTCCAAGTTAAGACAACCACAGTGCTAGCAGGTCACCCCACAGTCTCTAGTTGTATCTGTCCACCTCACAAAGGCAAAAGAAAGTGCCTTATGTGTATGACAATGAAATCCAGAAAAGCAGTAACATGCTTTTTGCAACACACAGAATCCTAGCAGTATTACAGCCCAGCACTAGAAAAGGGTCTCTGTAAAATGGCCTTCCTTTCCTTTACTAAATCTGACAGTATGTAGAAGAGTTGACAGTCTCTTCCTTTGGGGGGGGGGGGGTGAGGAAGACAACTTATCTCCTTAAAAGAGAAATAGAGAGGATTTGTATGTCAACTCCTACGTCTATGGGATAGGAGCATCTATACAAGAAGCCTGTGATGACATACTTAAGAGATTTTATCTTCCTTTTTGTTCTGGTTTGTGGGTACCGGGACTACATGGCCTGAGGGTCACCAGTGAGAGTTTTTTATGTTCTGGAAAGCACCAGAAAAAGCTGCAGGCCCCAAGAGCAGGCTCGCAGGACCTGTTTTTAATAGCCAGGAGGATACAGGCACAAACTAATAAAATAAAACTACTAAATAAATAAATAAATCAGGAGGGTGAAGAAACTGCTCAAAGGTGAATGGAGAGAAGGAACACATACCATTGACCACTGAGGAGAGAGAAGAAAAAGGAATAACAAACAGAAAGAAAAAAAAGATTTGCCTCTGCTTTAGAAACCGCCTAGTTCATCAGGTGACTGAAAGATTGGATACTGGAACAGAAACTATCACAAGAGATGTCAATCAAAGTAAAACCCAAAATATTTGTCTGAGATGAGATCTTCACATCTAGCATGTGGATGGACTAGCTCAAACAACATCACAAGCAACTAAAGAGAGGTGAAGAGAAGGTGTACAAAAGGTACAAGGCCAAATACTGACGAACACTGTAGCTAAAGACTGAATTTTTCACCTAAAAGTAGTGAGGGAATGATCACTATATAAAGATTGTGTGTCAAACTGCATAGGCATAAACCTATCTATATTTGTCTTGTCCATGGCTGCACATGAACTTGCTCTCAGGGTTCACAAATTGTGCTGAACCTAAGGAAGGACTTCTTGCTACTCAAAATACTAAGAAAGACCACAGCCCCTTGCAAACTGGGCTTTATTGCTTTCAATCAGAGCTGAGTAATCTCCTGTGAGCTGAAAGAAGCAGAATGAACTCACGACCATGGGAAGGTGACAAAGCTTTTACTTTTCAGACCTTTGCAGTCTCCAAACAAATCTTAAAATAAAGAAATTAATTAACAGAAGATGAAACACTCTCTTCTGGCATGCCAGAGCCACAATTGCCAGGGAGGCTATACTGAGAGAAAGGCTACAAACACTATTTAAGACCCATATCAGTTCAGTTTCTCCCTTAAAATTCCACCGTTGATGGGAATTTCAGTTTACTGCATTGCTGACAGTTGCATAACAAATTAGAGAACAGTTCTCAAACCCTAGTGAGAGAAGAGGTAATAATGGGCAGATACAGATTTTGAATACCACAGGAAGGTACAGAGGAAGTAAAAGATTCAAAAAGTAAAAGATTCAAAAGCCCCTCTTCCAGACTCACAGCCAGCTAGGAAATAAAGTTATTTCCAATAATTTCCTTCTTTCCCGTTGTCCTCACTTTTTTTCTGCACAGAGGCTGGGAGGAAAGAACAGATAATCAGAAAATCAAGCATAAGGCAGGATTCCATAATTCCAGGACAACAGAGAGAAGAAAGAAGAGGAATCCATGGACCAATGCCTTGATTAAAAGTTCTTTTGATTCTTTACGTCTGGGTAGCCAGAGACCTTATACTGAAACAATTCTTCAGCACACCAGGATAAGAGAGCTACAACTCAGATTTCTTGGTAATTACCTAAAGGTTTCAAAGTGTCTTACTTTTCACCACTCTAAAACCAGTAAACTCCATTTTCTACACCTAGAAGCAGGGAAAGTACAGTGCAAGCTACTTGAAATATCTGCTTTATAAGACGATCAACAGTTGTAGGCCTAACAGACATTTGGGCAGGAAAGGGTAAGGTCAAAGGGAGACGAGGACATAGTGACAGAGACGCAAGGGAGGAGGAGACACCGGCAGGACCATGCCAGCCTTATTTGGTTTATTTTTCAAATATCTCAAGAATACAGGTCAGTACCAGCTTAGAGCTGCCTCCTCAGATGGAGCTCCAGTGCAAAAGGCTGCAGACTTCCATGTTGTTTGGAACGTGGGCTAAGTACATACTGGGGAACCAGTTCTATAGCCATGAGAAAAGTTCATCATCACTTATGTGGGCAGCTATTTACACTACCATGATTTTAGCATGCACAGAACTCACTCTGTGGTCACAAAGGGAAAAATAAAACAACAGAGTCATAATATACAACCAAGCAGATGCAGGACAAACTACAGAGAGAAACTACACCCTTCTGCACACTACAACACACTGCATTACTACAGGTGGGCAAACAACTGTTCTTTGGAGGGAGACTGAACTACAGACTGGAAACTCATCTGAGCCATTACTGACATTGTAGTGCAGGAATTAATACCACCCTAACAAATCCAACAGTGAAAAAGAATACTTTGCCTTCAATACTGAAACACCATGTGCAAAGAAAAGGTCAGTCTTGATTTACATACGGAAAGAGATCTTTGTTTTCAAGTCATCAAAAACAATTTAAGCATCACATATCGGGAAACCTAAATTTTAGCTACACAGATCTTCCCAGTCAGAAGACAAGCATACCTTTAACAGCTAGCAAGTAAGTTCTGTTTAGAAACACACACAAGTAAAGGCAACTTTCTTTTCATTTAGAAAAAACAACACCCCTGTGACAGCAGACACAAATAGCTACCGTTCTTCATACTCCTCAGTCCCTAGTAGGTACAGCAGCTGCTTCTGCCACTGCGTTAAGATCAGCATGGATCTTCCTTTGAGTTTTAATTTCTATTTTTCATTAGTTCCCAATGACTCAGTCTTTTGACTACATGATTTTTGCCTAGTGACTCAAAGATATTTGTTAGATTTTCAAGTTGGTATTTTCACATAAATTGATCTTTGTTGAATAAAAGATTTCAAAAGCTGAGGCAATAACATTGCATGTTATATGTTCCCAAATGTTAAAAAGAGCTACTTAAATATTACAGTTTTGCTAATTTTTAGCAGCTGTGTATCTATGGCCTTCACCACTTTTACTTACTTCTTCCTCACTGCTGTTATCTTCTTTTTCTTTCTCATCCTCTTCCTCTTCTTCAGCTTCACTGCTGGAGCTGTCTTCTTTTAATTCTGTTTTCCAGTTATTAGGCACGGTTCTGTTTTTACGGAATTCAAGGGCTTGGTCAAAAGCTGTAAAAGGACCAGCATTAGTTAGCACTGCAGAAGTTACCAGTTTGACTAAATGTTTTAATAAAAAAAAAGAGTTGAGGTGGGGGGAGGAAGAAGAGGAGACAAAGGGAAGACTAGTAATTAAAAATTTCACCCCCAAATTCAAAAAAACCTCAACAACAACCCCATCTTGACCATCCTTGTTGGTCTTATCCAAACTGGCCTAGTGTTCTCTGCACATGAAATTATTCAGAGCTGTTACTGGGATTATTACATTGCTAATGTCTACGGACACAAATAAGGACTAGGGCATATATGAAAATCCAATTGAGAGAACCCCTATTCCAACAGGTTTACACTGTGGTTTATATACATCGAACAGGGAGGAGAATGAAGAAACAAGCACAAGCTAATTGTAAGAGTGTGATCACAGAAGCTTAAACTTTTGAAAGAAACTGAAATTTTGGGTTCATTTAAGTGCATAAAAGCAGTTTACTTCTAACTATTAGGGATACTACAGTGAGAGAATAACTCTAGGAAGGTCTAATGCAAAAGACCAAATACTAAATAAACTTTAAACACCAGTATGCGCTGTATGATTGTATCCCTTGTTTGGCAAGTCTATATTTAAAACAAATGCAGCAGAGTGGGTTTTGTTTGATGTACGCCCTCAGATATGTTCTCCTGCAATATATTATGCTGTAAGAAAAGATCCTGTATATTAGGATTTTTTAAGATATGAACCAATCTACCATAAATCTGGTCCAATTTGCATAAAGTAAATACATACACGTGTGTTCTCATAAAAAGTTATTTTTACCTTGTTTTAACAAAGCGTCAGGCTTTGGTGAAGTTTCACTAATCTCCCGAACATCCTTTCTTGGCACAGAAACACTAGATGTTTTAGAAAGTGTTAAAAAAAAAAAAAGCCAGAAATTACAGTTAAATTAACAGTATATAATACAGAGCTACCACTAAGCCTGTAATACACTTACTAAACATACAGAAGCATCATACGAAGCGTATCTCAGCAATTCTATAGTTTTAGTCAGGTACAGTATTAGTCAGTGGATTAAAATCAAAACTCCTGTATAAATTTGGCTAGACCATCCCTACGCATATTAAAGAATGCATTCTTCTTCCACTAACAGGTGGTTTCTACAATCTTCAAATACATATTACTCAAGAAAAATCTCATGTTAACTTAGCACGTAACTACTCACCCACAAACAACAAAACACTATCTTGCTTAAAACATATGTATTAGTATAAATTGTCAGTATGAAATGAAAGGCTTCCAAACTGAAAGAACAAAGCACTCTTTAATTTCTGCTGTGGCTATATCCAAGGAAGCAAATCTGAGCTGCAGCTTTGAGGGCAGGGATGTGTGTTTGTATGTGCACATGTTTCTGTGTGTTTCTCAGGTGAAGTGCATTGATGGCTGAATAACTATCAAATGGTAAAGCAAAAGCCTAGCCTTAGTAAGTAATTAACATCCTTCCTGCAGAAGTATTCTGTTAAACTGAATCAAGCACAATAAACACCTGCAACTTTTAAAATAAAAACTTAAACCCATAAATAGAATTCTATTGTCATCCATCAACCCTGCTCCCTGACCAACGTGAGTTTAAGAACACAAATTTCCTTATTCTATTGCAAATACCACAAAGTCTGGTTTTCTAGGTTTCTCTGTTTTCTTTCCTACTTTGAGTAGCTTTGCAGCTCTTTTCAAAGAACACAATAAGATGCAGTTATAGCCTAGACTGAGATAAACATATGCCGTAGTACCTCAGAAAAAGCAAGGGAGTTTCTGTGTGTGCGCGCACAGCCCCACCCACTCCCCTCTGTAGCAGGGTAAGCAGGCAGCCACACCTGAACAGCAGTGCTCTAGTCCAACCACAGCAGGAAAGAGCCTCAAACCATTCCTGAAGGCATGAAACAGTGCTTTGTTTGCCACCATTATAACAATGAAATCAAACTAAGACAGATAAATTTAGGCATCCCATTATTAATAATGACAAAATTCAAGACTAATTTGCTCACAACGCAGGCTGTTAAGAGTTTTCTAAACATCAGAAAATTCTTGGCAGAAACTTACTGAGCTTACCAATGTTATTAATATTTTACCCAGCACACCTCATACTACATTTCACTTGACTAGTATAGATTTCATTCCATTATCAACCTCTGCACACAATTCCTACTCACAATTTGCCATCCTTGAAAGAGCGAACGAGAATATTGTCTTTTTTCACTGCAATATCATCACTACAATCTGGACAAACCACCTGCAAAGACATTACAAGTGCAAACTTTAGAGAGAAAAACGAAAAACAAAAGAGTAATATATATACCAATGCCTCTCAAAAACCTTCTGGGATCATTTCTCTTCAGCATCACTGAGACGAGAGCAACTAAGATCATTCAAAACACAGGAGCGACCTCCTGAAATTACTGCATGCACGAGTTCATGATTGCTTCCTGGAGGGAATTAACAGCTGCTGCCAGAGGTATAAGAAAGAACAGCATTCTGACAGAAGTACCCATCATCCCACTACACCTTAGTCTACTCCACATCCCAAAAGTATTGAGCTTCCACCAAGTGCTGACACCTGAGTTAGAGACCTCTTCTGAAAAGTTTTCAGAAATTCTAAGGATGTAATCACATTTCTAAAGGATGTAAGCACATACAGTTTCTTGAGAGGGGAAAAAAAAAAAAAAAGAAGGCATACAGGATTTATGAAAAGCAATTTTATAATGGTAGATTCCTAAGTTATCTACCTAGAAGAGTGCCTCAAGTACAGGTATCATGACAAGTTCTTTAATTGAAGCAGATTAATCAAGTCTACCACTGAGAAAACATAATTAGTTGTTGCAATTTTAAAAAGCTTTTTAAAGCTTTGTTAAACCAGCATACAAGTCACCAATTAAAAAGCTTCAAAACTTAAACCCCAAAAATTTCTGGAGTTACAGAACAGAAATGTAGTCCCCTCCATCACTCATCTCTCTTTGCTCAAAATGTGCGTAGTTCTCTCAAAGTTAAGAAAATTCTGACCGCTACAAAACCCCAATTTAGCCCTGGGAGATATCTCCTGTCTTAACACCAACTGCCATCAGTCCTACTTTTTTCACCGAACGCACAAAGACACATGACAAAAGGTTATTTTTCCTCCTCACACAGACCACCAGCCATACAGCATTTCAGAAGATAAAGTCAAAAGTAAAGTGGCAAGGTCAAGTGTTTCCAACTGATTTGGAAAAAGAGTTGCATACCATACAGCATAGGCTAAATATGCTTCTCAAGAAAAATAAATATTAACAGCCCAAGTCTCCAAATTCAATGCATTCTAGTCTCCAGAGAAATTACTTGATAAAACTACAACCTACGAACTGAAATGCAGTTTGAGATACAGTTTGCAATAGTATTTTAATATCAAGGTAAAAGACAGTGATTATCACACCCATCTTGAAACAGACAGGTGCAATCTCCTAGCTCTCTAAAGATGGAAAAACACCCTTCCGGCTTTAGCTACTGGTTTTCTAAAAGCATCAAGGTCTTAGTAGTCAGAAATCCATTCAGAGGTTGGAAACCAGCTTACCCCAATCTCATCTAGTGCCTTTGCATCAACCAACATCTCAGTTTTGCCTGAAACAAGTTTTCTTGATTTCCTTGAAGGAGGATGGGGGAGATGATACTACATAAACTCAATTTTTTTAAAATGCTGTTGGCAGGTTTCCTCACAGCACCTTCCAAAAGCCTAAGTACCCGTTAAAACTAAAGAATGCTGTAAGTCTTACTAAATCATGCTCTGACAACCGTCAGGACATTTTACAACTACAATTAGCCATTGCTCTCAAACCTCACCACCCCCCAAAGGGAGAAAAAAAAAAAAAAGAAAAAAAAAATCCAAACAAAACCCCCAACAAAAAACCCCATGCACTCAGGATTAAGACAATGTAGTCAATCACTGAGTCCTCATAGTAACTTTTACAAATTTAGTGTGTCATTTATAAAGCTGTAGAGGTCAATCTGGTTATAGGACTAATATTGAAAGTAAACAGTTTCCACTGCTAATCTTAACTGTTATTTATTGTAAAGGTTTAGACTAATCACTGAACTTGTTTTCACATAATAAACTTAACTGTCCCTTGTGCTTATACATAGTGTATCTGTATACAGTATCATTAATAATAAAGTAATTCTGGGATACGTCTTCTTCAGCATACTAAACATGAATTTTCATTTCGTTATTCACATGATTACAATTAGCATACTATAAAGTTAAAGCAAAGTTTATCAGTAGTAAGATAAAATGACTTGGTTTATATAGTAGAGGCAACCTGCTTACAAGGTAAAAGAATGAAGGGGGATAGCTACAGAGGAGGGAATTTTAAAAAAAAAAAAAAAAAAAAAGCCAGCTATTTAGGGCATAAATCTATTCTTTGGCACAATCCTTCATGTTAAATGTAATATGATGTTTATTTGCAAAGCTATAAACCTGATTACTAAAATAACAGTTAATCTAGGATAAGCTATTTCAGAGTTAACGAGCTCCACCCTCAAACTTTATCCTCCTACTGCTTCTCATTCACTGCAGGAAGCTTTCCATGAAGAATGAGCCATTCCAAGCTTCAAATGGAAGTCACAGACTTGCAGCTGTGTATCTTTAGTATATCCTGGGAGCTCAAGCAACGTTTCAGAGTTCATCTTTAAAAGCCGGACCCATGGCTATCCTGAGTAGCCCTACATCAGCCACATCCAAGCCCAACACCTACCAGAGAGGCTGCAGTGGGAACCAGAATGAAGAAGAGACAAAATACTTGTACTAAGACTACAATGTAATTTTAAAGGAAATTTATTGGCAATTCTCTATTACCTACCATAGCAACAACACCCCCCTCCCCCCATTTTATTATGAAATGTGTTTATATTGAACCTAGAAAAAGAGCTATTTAATCACTAAAATTCCCTTCTCTTTGCACCTCCTTGGTAAAACTTGGCAGTTCAGAAAAACAATACGCAATGGTCTGTGGAAAAAGCCCTGAAATTTTAGTTCAATAGTACTAAACACACTGTTGAGTTGGAATTAGGTTGACAAGCTCTGGCTCTTTGGAAAAACTAAAGCCATGTTACCAAGCACTTTTTGAAACAAATACATTTACATATATAATATTTCCTTTGACTATTACAATACAGTCTAATTTGAAGAAACATAAGTTCTAATAAAAATACAGATTAAACCATCAAAAATGAAGAAAAAAAAAAAAACACCAAACAAAAAAACCCACACAAACAAATAAACACGTTTCTTTGGTACCTAGAAAATGAATGAAACTTTACAAAATTAAAATAAAGGTGAAGCTCTTACCAAGGCTGGAAACCATAGAGCCTTCTTCTTATCTACACTGAAGCAGTCCACACAAACAACTTTTCCTAGTAACTCATCACTTTGTTTCCTATCATCTTCATCTTCGTCACTGGAAGAGGATGAAGATTCTTCTTCAGGACTAAACAACAGAAAAAGACTTAAAGCTCAACTATTCAAAACTTGCCTATTGTATTTACAGGAGATCCAAAGGTAATTGTCAAAGAGGCATAAATAATAGTGACTTCAATTGCCTGTTGAGTGCTTTCGGATAAAAATGAATCAAAGTTTTTACAAGTGCATTATAGCAACAATTCAAGTATTACTAACTCAGCAATGTGTATCTACATTCTACATGTGATACATGCAAAGCCCAAACAAAACACCACCATGCATCCACATGGAGGAATACAAATACATTGTCAGGACACTCAAAATGAGAATTCTGCCCTAGCGAGCAGGGCTAAAAAATACCGTTGAACTTATTTTATACCAATATTAAGCTAAAACATTTTTTTTTCCCTCAATCTCTAATTTTACTATAACAGCTATACAGAATGAAAAGCTATTTTGAGAGGGGACAAAGCTTTGAAGAAGAAACATCAGTTATAAAGATGAATATCAAAGAGAAAAAGAAGTCTGTTTATCCTGAAACACTTTTTTAAAGATGTGCAGTGAAGCTTTTCAATGACTGTTTCAATTTCACACGGAAATAAAGTGTTGGAATGTAAGCAGATGGGTAAAAGTGCAAACACATTTTGATTTAAAAATGTTCGGGCTCATTGTTTTGACTGTTCCAGTACAAAGTTACAATGGTTTTTAGCAATATGGTGAGTCTAAATGTGCAAAACTACTCCAACTAAATTCACCTGCAACTGACTGAAAACAAAATGAACATTAAAAAATCAGCACTGCTGTCTCTTTTTTTCATTAGTCAATTTGAAGGTTAATTCTCAAAAAACTGTGTTCAATGAGCACAACAAGCAGAATTTAAAAATCTATCTTCCATTTTCCACACAACTACTTTTGAGTCTAGAATAAAGTTCAAAGTTCAATATTAATAGTAGATTAGATACTAACAGTGTAACAGAAGACAACTGATTTACAGTCCAAGGTGTATTACTGTTTCATTTTCCCCATCCTCATTTTATGTCTTCATTTGCAGTACTGAGAAAGGATTGGGTTTTTTTTTCCCCCAACACAATTTTTGAAGTAGTGATTTCTTTTAAAAGACAGTACAGACATCTTTCAGGCTGCTTTCTGAGGTTTGAGAAGCTCATGTGGGAAGAGAAAGAAGTTGGGGGCTAGAGAGAAAACCAGGACTATTTTAGAGATACTACAACTTAGATCAGTTATATCAATATCTGTGCAATTTACCTTTCTACTCAATTCAGTCAGTATTAATCAAAAGACAAAGATAGGTGTGTTGTTCCTGCCCTAACACTGTCCTGTACAGTTAGGGAAACAGAGAAAACAGCAACACAGTCAGACACCACGGATGCTACAATTGCATTCTTTGTGGTGTATGTCAGCTTTTTCCTTCTATTCATCACAAATTAGTAAATCAATAATTGAGTAAATTTATAGTACCTCTACATACAATATTTATTTCAAGCTACCAGAAAGACAGAGCATGAAAAGGTAATCCAAACATAAAAACTCCCTTCCCACTCCAGCCACTATCACCTTAAAAAACTAAAACCAAAACCCAAAAACCCAAACAAAAAACACCACCAAAAAAACCCCACTCACAAGCAACAAAGAAGACTAGTCAGAGCATTTTAACACTGTTTTTTCAAGATCACAGCTACCAAGATTTTTGGCACCTAGAAAATCAAGTCACTACTCTTGAACTTTGTTTTTCTATCAATAAGCTGTGCTGCAAACCATAATACTGTTCACTTATTTCTAAAAGCCCTTCAGAGACTTTATAATGAGAAACCAACATGTGCATCATATCAGCTGGACAAAGACTGAATTGTAATAGTTTTAGTTTGAGTCCAACACATTTATAGTACTAATATTCTACTACAGAGAAGCTTCTGAATATAACTTAAAAACACATTTCCACTTAGTTAAGTAAAAAAGAAAGTAGCATATCAATGAAACTGACAAAAAACCTCTTGCCTATACCCAGTACTGTTTTAAATGCTTATTACAAGAAGACTTGTGGTAATTCCTGCATGCAACAATACACAGACAACTGACTTTCAGTCTGAGTGCTAGACAACAGTTTTCATACAGATTCCTGTTTTTTTTGAATGAGAAGACTGAACACACAACTAGCAGAACTTCACACACACTGAGAGTTTCAGAACTGAATACAGACAGCATAGATATAAAGATCTTAAACTTACATATGATTAGATCTCCTTCCTCTGTTTGTTTTCTTTCCTATAACAGGAGTCCCAAAGTGTTCAGGATTTGTGAGTGGAAGCTGGTCTAATGTCTGTTGAAATTAAAAAATACATATACATTCATATATTGAAGAAATGGCTTAAGTTATTCTCCGAACTGTATGTTTGTATGGCCTGGTTAAAGTAATTTTTGTCAATAGAGAGACTTTGTCACTACAAAGACTTACAGAAGTACATTACAGACATCAACAGTTTAATTTTAAACACTAACGTGTTTAAATTGGTTTGCCTTTTTTCCTTCCCCAACACTTTTTCCCCACCTGTAAATAATTAACTTTTGTCCAACGTACACAGACAACTCTTCCCAGAAATCCTGCCTTTGGACCACTCAAACACAGGGGACTACGTATCAAGTATTCTGGTGACCTAGGATACTTAAGTCTACTGGATGAATATTCTTCCTGTCCTACCATCAGGCTAAACACCCAGTTATCTTACCTAAAAGTGAACAAAGGTCCCATACGAAATGAAACTGCAAGATAACTCAATAGCAGCAATCATGAAAGTTAACTGTATTTTTGTTAGTAATTAATAATTTGATATGGGAAAGATTCTAGAACCATTTTAAAGTGGCTGCTATATCGATAATTGCAAGGGTGCTAACTGATGCTATATTAGTATCAAAAACAAAATGAGAGGGAGAGAAAGAAAGAATTTTTCACCATTCAAGGAGAATACTAAAGCATCAAAAGAAGGACTTCATGGGACATGTAGTGTCTTCTTCCCCGAAGACTGCTGTCATCCGTTTATATGATAACCATTCCAGATTTGAAGGCTCCTGGTACACAGGAGGGTTTTTTTGGCACTTATTCTTTTTCTTTGGAAGAAGCCATGAAGCCTTCCAAAGCAAACACGATCCTCCGAATTGCACTTCTGAGTCGTGTACGAATTGTAAAACACGAAACAGCAACAAGAATCCCAAATCTTTTCTGTCTCTGACAGAACCAGATGTAGAGACAATAAAACTGGATTTTAAAATATCAGCATAAATGCATGACTATTTCTGAGTGTGGTGAACACCCTGAAAGATCCCACACACTTGGGAAGTCCGACATGAAGCTAAAGCAACATCAGAACAAGACAGTCATGTGGCACTGCTCTAGTTACAAACTAAACTGCAGATGCAATTTTCCCTGCTGAGCAGCTATGCAATCATGAGGTAATTAGACATGTACAACGTGTTTCATTGAGAACTGGTGACAACGAATTGTGTATCTGTGACTTTTGGCAAGACTTTGAAAGCTAGGACTTTGAAAGTAGGAGTCACCTGAATGTACATTTCCTTTGAATCTGACAAAATAATCTGAAATTACTCTCATTCAGCCAAACAGCTCACAAAGCAGTATCTTTAGAGTAAAATTTTCAACCTGCTCTAAAGTAACACTCCTGAAAGCATATTAAAATAATATTTATGCAACAGAAGCAATCTAATTTTCAGGAGTGATGATCATTAATAACAAAGAGCTAATGGAAGGAACAACACAATCTTCAAAATTATGGCATTTATATCCGAATCCAGATTTAGGCATCTAATTGAGCCCTCTTCTTAACATGTGTTCAATCCTGACTTAGGATTCTAGAAGGTAACTGAATCTTCCCAAGAATGCAGTAAGCAGGCAACAAGCTCAGCTGACTACAATAAAGGATATTTATGTAGAGCAAAAGACCCCATCTTCAGGAGCTCTCCAGTAAGCTAACGTGTTTGCATAAATCTGCCCATCACTTCAGACTGTCTTAGGTAATAAGAAAGAATAGCTGTCATTCTGAAATTTCAACTATTTGAATTTGCTACAAATGTCTGCATGCTTTAATATGCAAGTCACCTTTAAGCCATGAGCCAGCTTCAAAAGACTGATAACTGTCTTCAAATTAACAAGTAACAGCAATTTATAAATTGCCTTTTAAACTTGAAAGATCAGTACTTTGCTTTCATCAGCTATTACAAATTAGACTTCATCATTTACCTAAAATCCAGCAGAACTTAATTATGTTCAAAGATGTACATAACTTTTTCATGTACCGTATTTTGATTTTTCCAATGAATACAGATAATTTTTTTATATAAAGCGAAGTATTTAGGTGATAGCTGTTTTTTGTGTAATCTACAATCTTATTATCTTTTATAACATAAAAATGAAAAATATTAAATACTGACGTTGTTTCTCATCTTACACAATTTCATGAAACATAATTGCATTTCTGGATTTAAAGAAAGCACAAACCAGACCCTGTAGATCGTATTTTACATAGTCCCCATTTTTAGTAGCATAGATGTACATAACATACCAAAGACTGAAGCACTAAAAATATCACTTTTAAATTTTTATAAATAAAAGCTGTCATATGAAAATTTTCAATTACCTCACTTTCAGCAAAATGCCTCTCTCCTTTCAAACA